>NC_135403.1:6071215-6141215 GCF_051989625.1 Stigmatopora argus
ACCCCCCCCCCCCAAAAAAAAATACTGAATAGGAACTAGGAAGTGAAAGTATACTTCTTGCGCAAAAGTCAGGCAGGCAATCATGGAGATGAAAATATGCACTCTTGCCAAATCAGATTTGATCTTTAAATTTCAATGTCATGTCTTTGCAAAGCCTTCATTTTCTTATTGAAAAGAAGCAAATGAAATAACAAAATGAGCTTTTTCTTTTCTGAAGTAACACAATTGCCAAGTGATTCTTAGAGAATGCCTTTAGCCTTGGTTGGTGAATGAATCAAAGTCCTTAAAAACCTTTAGCTTTGCTGAACTACAAGCGGATACTGAAACGTGAAAGCAAAGATGCCTCACCACCAAACTAATAAATAGCCAGACAATCGAACAAATTTAACGAAAACATTACCACTCATGCAAAAATAAGACGGCATATATTGAGCATATGGTGAAGACATGCTTCAAATACTGTATTGTACAACTATTAGTACTTTTACTTCTAATATAATTCTTGACACGACTACTGTGTAATGTCATGGAAACAAGTCTTGAATTATAACATTTTACAGGCAAGTATAATGGCACTTCAAGTCCTTAAATGACATTGTCAGAATTATTTGAGCCATATTCCCAACTTTCCTACATACGATGCTAATGCTTTAATCACTGTTTTGTTGTGTTTTTGGCTCGACTTCTTTTGAAGGGCAATAAAACTGCTTTCCGTGCTTAGACAGGACCCTTCCTATTGTACCATTCCCAAAACACACTGCTTTCCATTGAATATCAAAAGCCATCTTCTTGAAGATTCTTAATGGAGGAAATAATCCTTGCAGCGGTCGTCTTTTTTCATATTTACTAATACTAATCTGCATGCTTCAACTGGGACTTGGAGTAGGAAAGTGTGAAGGAGAGCGACATCCAACATAGATTAGCAGGTTTTTAATTTACATAAACACATTTGAATCAACCCCCAAACTTTTCTTTACACCCCATAGAAAACAGCTTGAGCCGCTTTAAAACTTTAATTGTACTTGTTAAAAAAACAAAAAGGAAAAAGAAACAACTGTCCATCCATTTAATGCCCCTTTAACCCTGCCACTTAAGAGTTACTCGGAAGAATGACCAAAATTTTAATGAATGCGGGCATTTACCTGCCGCATTAGTATGAACACTCAGGAAAAATTACGACAAACCTGTCTGCATCTCAAAAAATGTGAGTTGAAAGACAAATATTTTGCAGTCTGTGCGAGTTACGGCGGTCTAGAGTTGCTGTGTGGACTCTTAATGAAATGTCTACTTTTTCTTTTCGCGTCAGTACGCTGCCTCGCTGCGCAGCATATGCACAAAGACTGCATGTGCACACATTAACAGACAGTATACCACTGGCTCAAAGTGTTGTATACTGAGAGTGGAAGGATGAAAATAAACCAATGGGACTTGAAACAAGCACAGAGGTGGGCGGCGGAACCTGCCTTTGGCCTTCTACTGTCTTTGTTAGGTCATGTGATACCAAGCTCGTCAGTCACCATGTGTGTCTCGCTCAAGGCTATTCGTGGAATAGAAGAGGCCAGGTTGTAGGTGAATGAAGAGTAAACAGACGTTATTAATAATATGCATTTTGGAACGGCCTAATAAATGTTCTCAAACGTCCAAAATTCAACGTATGAAGAATGTTCTCTTTGTATTGCTTTTACCCATATTATTTACTTGATTATGTGTCCATCTTGTATGTTCATTCAATAGTGTGGTATATACTATATTTACTCCCATATAAGCGTAAAAATTCCCTTAAAAACATTTAATTTTACAATTTCTTGCGTGTAAGCTGCACCCTGATTCACAATTTTCACCTCCATGTTCATGGTTTTAATAGGGAGTACAAATGTGTTACTTTGAAGGAAAAAATCATTGCATGTGGTATTTCTGAGATACTGTATGAATCAAAGCACATTAGGGTCAATATCATAAGGAATTAATTCATCCAGTAATGGTTGTTTTCTTACTGCAAAAGAGAAAATAACCAATAAATAGTAAATGTTACTTTTGTGAGATAGTCTAAATATATATAGTAATGTTAATATTTCACTAATATGACAATATTTAATATTAAAGTATGCTAAATCTAAATATATATAGTAATGTTAATATTTCACTAATATGACAATATTTAATATTAAAGTATGCTAAGTCTAAATATATATAGTAATGTTAATATTTCACTAATATGACAATATTTAATATTAAAGTATGCCAAGTCTAAATACATATAGTAATGTTAATATTTCACTAATATGACAATATTTATTATTAAAGTATGCTAAGTCCAAATATATATAGTAATGTTAATGTTTCACTAATATGACAATATTTAATATTAAAGTATGCTAAATACTACTTTAGAATTTTAGTATCCATTATTTTACAGTATGCAATTAGTTGCAATTAACCTTGCAGTTTCTTTTAACTGCTCATTAACTCAGTACGCGTTCGCTCTCAGTGGCAGCAATGCGTTAAATTATTGTTATTTAACTATGGCATTACAATTAAAATTGTACAAATTACAGTATTTTCCAGACATAACTTGCACGTTTTTCATAGTTTGCAACTACCTAATTGGCTCGAAGATAAGACGACCCTGATTATAAGATGACCCATTCTTTTTCAAGACTGAAGTTTGACTTTATCACCACCAAATTCAGACAAGAATAAATTATTTCGGAATTAATCAGTTCATGGCACACAATTAATGGGGCAAGTAACCAATGTCCATGGCTAACTTTAATATACTCAACAAATGGCAATCAACATACCTCTCCTCGCGGTTCTGACCCACACACACTCGGCCGCCGTGGCGAGGGGTTGGGTTGCTACAGGAGCGCTGACGAACCTGGAAGCCAATACCACAGCTGGTACTGCACGGAGACCAAGAAGTCCAAGGAGTCCAAGCTCCGTTTCTATGGAGACACAAAGAGAAAGATGGGCAATTAGTTAACAGATGTTTATGCAATACCCTTCCCCCATTTTTATACTTAGACTCAATTTCGACCAAAAATATATTGGAATTTATTAAACATCCAAGAGTGAAGCAGAATGACTACATTTTTACCTAAATTAAGTTTTTATGCCGACACACAGATCTATGACTCTTTCATTTATATTCACAAATGAGAGAATTATGGTACTCGGACGTTTGGTCGACCGGACGTTCGGTCGACCGGACGTTTGGTAGAAGGGACGTTTGGTAAAACGAACGTTTGGTAAAACGAACGTTTGGTAGAACAGACATTTGGTAAAACGAACGTTTGGTAGAACAGACATTTGGTCGCCGGGTTGTTACTGTTGAAACCAGCTCTCAAAATTATAATCATGAGAGAGAGTTTAATATCTAAATATCTAATATCAAAATATCAACAGTAAACTCTGTCATAATTTGACAGCGAGCGAACCAAATGTCCGTTCGACCAAACGTCTTTCGACCAAACGTCCGGTCGACCAAATGTCCGGTTGACCAAACGTCCTTCGACGAAACGTCCGGTCACGGAGAATTATATAGTAAAGAGAAAACAACCTCTTTTTCATAGAAATATATTTTTGAATTGTCAGCAGGTCAAAACACTTGAAAAGTTGGGAAAAAAACATGAAATTAGTTGGCTTCTGAAAAAACAACAACTTTTTTTACACACATTACACAAAAGTCAAATTGATGTGAGCATTTCTGTCGCAACGCACAAACACCATTTCTCAGTTTTTGAGATTTACACTTGAGTAAATGCGTTGTAGGCAAAAATCACCTGGAACAGTTTGCGACCTCAACGCTGATCCCATGACACTTCTGACCACCACACTGTGGGATGGGGCTATCACACGCCCGTGTCCGACATAAGCAGGAACCCACGCTGCCACCGTCATTGTGACTGCAAGCGGACCACGCCGACCAAGCACCAAAACCTCCATCAACTGTCACATTACGGACCTGTTAGCATAGAAAAACAATTCGATCACAATTCAACAGAAACCACAATGCTCGTCCAAGGAAGTCCTTGGAAATATATTGCTTGCCAGGAATCCTTCAAATCAATGCACAAACAAGTACAAACCATCAGTGGCATCACCAATTAGGTGTTGGCAGGCAAATATGCGCTCACCTCGAAAAGGTGTGCGGAATATAAAAAAGCCCTTAGAATTTGATTATAGTTGCAAACGCAAGAATTGGACACAGAAATGTGAGGGAAAAAAAGTATAATAGAACCAAGAAACAAATCTGGAAGGTCGCTTTATTAGAGGGAGTACGAATGACTCTGCTTTGAAGGGAAGCTGACATAAGCCATGTTGACACCACTTCCACGTGCACATAACATTTTTACTAAAATATGGATGCTCACTTGTGGTTCTGAATAATTCTATTTGCTTGTCCCTGGGCGAATAACGAGAAATAACACTGCAAAAAACATGCCTTGCCTGTTTACAGCCTAAAAGTTCAAGACTTCTTACTAGCAATGGATATTTAAAACATCTACACGTTAATACACAGCATTATCGGGATCTCTGGATTTGCATATACTTAGCATTGATTGATTGTGACATGTTATTAAAATGTGGATTAAGCACCTGGGTTCGAAATGCAAAGCTTGTCAGTGTATTTAATTATATTAGTGTTATCATTTTTAATCTGACTGCAAATATAAGCAAAGCATTTTCAGCTCATGTAACAAATTTGCTTGCATTATACCATACAAATCTTATATATACATATAATATCGAATTTATCCTACTTGGTTTAAGCAGATGTGGCTCAAACCTGTATGTATATTAATCCACTTTTAGCATTAAGAGCAGCTGTATGTGCATACTGATTATTTTAACAATACTTGCGGAATAAACCTTCATTGAAGTGACTTATTTCCATGCTAAGGAATAAAAATGTGCCACAGGTTTTATGCATAATGCCCTCATTTTCTATGCATGGGGGCCATGAGGAAGTGTATCAAGGGGCTGCCCGGCTGTTGTACAACTACCAGCTGGTTTGTTGGTTATAATAAACATGCCAGATTGTGTACATGATATTTGTTTTCTTGCCGGAAGACTTGCGATGAATCTGCAATGGAAAAGGAACCACAATACCTCGAAGACTCCACGAATGTTAACATTGACACGCTGTATATATTTTTTAAAGGGACAGAGCTGACCTGATATAAAATAGATCCCTAAAAGGAAGAGTTGGTAAAATAGAGAAACATCTAGAAATAAAAAAATGCCCAAGGGAGACAGACACGCAGCTCAGCTAAATCAAGTAAATTCAGAGCAACAAGAGTCTGAATGTTAATTTTGGATTCCAGTGGAGATTTGATAATGACTTTTTCAAACAGCAAAACAATAGTAAAAATTTTGATGGGTACTCACAGGGCACTTTGTAATGCTCTGCTCCCATTCGCTCATTCTGGCACTTTCTTCTAGGGTAGTGCACTTCTTCAACAGCAGATCCCAACCGCAATAAGGGTCTCGAGCCCCTACACATGCTCTGGTGATGGAAAAGATTTCATTTAAAGACCTTGTGACCCCTTACAGCAGGGGTGTCAGACTCGGGTTGGTTCGCGGGCCGCGTTAACGTCAACTCGATTTCATGTGGGCCGGACCATTTTAGATAAAGTTAGACAGACTTTTTATAAATGGATTAAAAGAACTGGATTAAAAGTCCTAAATATTCAGTTTTTTATAGATCTCAAACAATGTTTATTTTAGCTTTTTTTTTTAAATATATTTTTTAGATTTTACAAAATGATTTTTGAACTAAAAACACTGAAAAAATGGATTAAAAAATTGAAATTATTGATTTAAAAGGGGGAAAATCAGGAAATTTAATATACATCTATACTCTTCATTTTAATTTGATCCTAAAACAGAAAGTCGGCACTCATGATTTACTTTCCCGGGCCACACAAAATTATGCGGCGGGCCAGATTTGGCCCCCGGGCCGCCATTTTGACACATGTCCCTTACAGTGACTTTCAAAATCAACAGAGACCAGACAAAAATTGCAAATTTGACCACAAAGAATACAAATCTTGAGAAACGGTCAACATTTACAGATATAACGGCTTCCACTTTTTCAGTTTTAGTTCAAGGACAAAAGAATTGAATGCAAAAATAATTTTCAAAACTGAATATTTAAGGCTTCTTCTAAAATTTCTCTTTAAAACAAAGTCATGCAAGTAAAGGAAATATTTCAGACAAAAGAGTTTTAAAATGAGAGATTGATTTTACGCGCAGGACTGAATACTGTTGCACAGCATGCCAAATGGCATTTCCCCTGACAACAAAGAAACATGATAAAAAGGCAGTAAGACTAGCTGCACATCACAAATATGACACTTATTTCCCAGAAAAACAGGCTATTGTGAGCCTGAAAAAGAAGCTGTTGTGATTCACTGAGAACTACACACAACTGTGTGGATGCCAATTAAGGACAAAGGTAGTAAAACTGGATATCCATGGACGAATAACACCTCATGAAAGCTGATTTTTATTTTTTCAGGTCTTAGCTAAGATGACCTACACGGATTTGGCCCTCACAGATGAGCCTCCTACAGAAGATGAACTCTCAGAGGAGTGCACATATGCACTTTGGATGCTTTCCATGGAGACAAATGATGTTTGCTTGCACATGTACTCACTCTCTGTTCTTGTGGTAGCTGCACCTCTTCAGGGGAATCTTGATGACTTGGTCTCGAACACCCACATAGAGTTCGCTTCGGCTGTGCAGGATCAGGAGACTGCGAATGGGCTGTCTCTTTCTGGTTGGGAACAATTCGATCTCTTCCAATAAGCAGCTTCCCGTGGACCGGTTCAGAGGGGAGAGTACTTTTCGAATAGTGCCGTAATCTAGAGAGAGGAAGTTTTTTTTAGTCACCAAGAGAAAAACAAAAAATGTTCTTAAATAGATAACCATTGACGACAAAGGGTGACATAGGTTTAGTTTCCATATTGACAAGGCGTGCTCTCTTCTTCTAGAGTAGGGGTGTCAAACCCAGTTTGGTTGGCGGGCCACATTCATGATGACCAGATCTCATGTGGGCCGGACCATTTTAGATATATTTAGATTTTTTTTAAATGGATTAAAAGAACTGGATTAAAAGCCCTGAATATTCAGTTTTTATAGATCTAAAACAATGTTTATTTTAGCTTTTTTTAACTATATTTTTAGATTTCACAAAATGATTTTTGAACTAAAAACACAGAAAAAAATGGATTAAAAAATGACAATTATTGATTTAAAAGGGGGAAAATCAGGAAATTTAATATACATCTATACTCTTCATTTTAATTTGATCCTAAAACAGAAAGTCGGCACTCATGATTTACTTTCCCGGGCCACACAAAATGATACAGCGGGCCAGATTTGGCCCCCGGGCCGCCACTTTGACACGTGCTCTAGAGTATGTTAAGTTTTTCAGAGGTGTCCTTAGAATGAAATGAAAATTGAATGGAACCTTAGAAAAATATTCTTACCTTTTTTTCTAATGAGATTGAAAGTTTGGTAAACAAGGTACCCTATATTGTTCATAGTATCTATAGTGCTCTGAATAACTGATTAGCCTTGTTCCCGTAGTTGGCTGGAATAGGATCCAGCACCCCCCGTGACACTTGTGAGGATAAGCGGTATGGAAAATGAATGAATGAAATTAAATAATCAATAAAGTAATCAAGTGTCCTAATTAACCACAACAACATTTAGTTGTTATTGAGTTTTACTTTTTTAGGATTACAAGTCAATTAATTAGTAAAAAAAAGAGATAATTTTAAAAATAATTTTGGTCAAAATAATGAGGTACAAGATAAACAATACCCAAAACAATTGCTGGTAAAATTAAAGCTGAATTGCCTTACAAAACCTTGTTTGCAGTCATTTCTATTAAACCAAGGTCGATAGAACAACCAGTTTGGCTACTAAAACTCTAGAAAATAATGTTAATAAAGGCTTTTATGGAATCATAAAAACATAGAATCTAATTATCGTTTGAAAAAAAAGCGCTATGACCAAAGATCAAGCCCAAACTATGCAGACTTGAGTCACACAATATACCGTACGTAACAAAACACTTGAAACAGTATAATTGCTTTTAAAGTGTGTTTAAACGAAAACAAAAATTGTGACAAGATGACACAAAAGTGCACAAAACAAAGTACTGCTTTGTGGAGGTGAATTCCTGTTAAGCACAATGTGCACTCAACACACCCTTCTAAAATAGACAATATTTTCTTTAAGAAGTCAACTCATAATGAAGAGAGTACAAATACAATGCAAATAAACTCCCTACTTTCCATTGAAGCGAGCTTTGCTCCCAAGAGATGAAATTAAGAGTGTTTTTTTTATTTCTCCCATAGGAAACACTTGAAAAAACTTTTTTTTTTTTTTGATATTTACCCTTGGGTAAAGAGAAAAAAGTAATTACTAGGTGCAGACCATATGAATTGACTTGATGGGGGAACTAATGGGGAGAATATCTGCTTTAAATAATGAGATTGAAGGTTTGGATCCAATTTTCATGTACCTCTTATGCTCTTATTTTGTACTTCTCCAAGATCCAAAATCATGTTTTTTGGATTAATTTAATTTTGTAGAATATTATTAAAAGTCAACAGTCTATGAAGCTGTTTAAAGTTGAGTTTCCTACATTTAATCTGTTTACCATACTATAGCACATACAACTAATTACTCCAGACCAGAGAGCAGACACCTACCGAGTACGTGTATCACGCAGATAACATTTCTACACTTAACTCAGGCAGTCAAAGCATATTGTCACACCACGGGGATCAAACAATGTGCTGATTGCTTGTGATAACACAATGAGACTGAAATTATGTGTGAGATCTCTTTATAATCATTAATGACGCACGTTTTTTCCCTTCCATTGTGTTCTTTTTTAATCTTGGCACAAAATACTGTCATGGTTGCTGCAATACAATGTAGGATTGTAGTGCTGAGATGGAACAAGACTTTAGTATGCGGGACTTCATTTATAACATTGGTACAGCTAACGGTGGACAATCCAATTCAAGTGCTCATCTCATCTCATTTTCTGAACCGCTTTATCCTCACCAGGGTCATGGGGGGTGCTAGAGCCTATCCCAGCTGACTTCGGGCCAGAGGCGTGGCCAGCCGATCGCCGGGCACAAGGAGACAAACAACCATTCACGCTCACACTCATACCTTGGGGCAATTTAGAGTGTCCAATCAGCCTACCAGGCATGTTTTTGGAATCTGGGAGGAGTACCCGGAGAAAACCCATGCAGGCCCAGGGAGAACAATCTCCATACAGGTGGACCGATCTGCATTTGAACCCAGGTCTCCCACTGTGAAGCCGACACACTAACCACTCAGCCGCCGGGCCGCCCAGTCAAATGCTCATTGTTAGATTTATCATTATTATAAATTTGCTTGAAATATAATCATTATATATATGTGCTTGCAATGAAGCTTATTGACATTAATAAAAGGCATTTTAATACATCTCTTGCAAGAGAAATGCTCGCTCCAAAGTTGACCAAAACAACTTTGGAGGTCACTCCCCTTTTGCGCCTGGACTTCTCGAGACTATGGTTCACATCAAGAGAACGGTAAATTGTTTTGGGAAGCATCAAGATGGTTCACATCAAACTGTGGATTATTTTGGGAAGCATCGGCTTCTGAAGATGGTTCACAACAAGCGCTCTTGGGAACTGTGGATTGTTTTGGGAAGCATCGGCTTCTCAAGATGGTTCACATCAAAACTCTCTTGGGAAGATTCGACAGACCTTCGAGTCATCAGAATGATCTTGACCGGAGACTCGTCTGGATCGATTCTCTTTTTGCAAGAAATTCGGATATAAGTTCAGATGCCTCTTTTGTTGAAAGGTACCTATATGGTGAACCTATCACTTATCAATCAAAATCAATTGAGTGAATAAATCCAGGCCTTAACACTTAGAGAAGGATGCAATCATTTAAAATACACCAACATGCAAAGTGGTGAACCTACCAGTGGCTAAATAGATGATATGAAAGAGCATGTCTTTGCCCTGCACCACATCCACTGCTACGTGGCTGAAGCGAATGTTGTCCTCCATGAAGTAGGGCACGGTAACCACAGGTTGGACCACTTCGTGCATTAGTAAAAACTTCTGGGCATCTTGCAAGTTTCTCTGCGTCAGGTTCACGTAGGAGCCCGATTCAATGGTGCCGCACTGTGGAGTTAAGCATTATGGAAAATGGAAATTAGCCAAGCATGGTACTTTCGACAGATTGGTGTTATGCTATAGGTTATTTATAAATGTCATTTGTTCCTACTGTTGAGTGTACTAATTGATACATATTACGCAGTGGTGGGCCGTCAGGGCCTTCACGGCCTTCTCTGCTGGCCTAAGAAATATCTGAATCATATATTATATTTTGTCCATCAATACTTATTAAATAATTCCAAATTGTCTGTTAGCTTCCTTTCATTGCTTTCCCCCCTGGTTGCACTGCTTCCAGATGTGTTTTCATATTGAAGCATTTAACCAATCACATTTAATCCATTATTTTTTTCCAGGGTCAGAAATCTGCCTCAAGGCCTTCACAATCAGTTCTGCAGGCTCTGCTGCATTAAACAAGTATTGATAAGACTGTTGCTTTAACCAATCAGAATTCAATTTGGTGACACCAAGGCCTTCTCGCAGGCGTAGGGATACGTCATTGCCTTCTCGCAGGCATAGGGTTATCGTTATCACTTTCACCAACTATGATTGGCTAGTGATTAGCCAGAGCTACCAAACTGTATTTGGAGCTAGCTGCACAAGCAAATTTAAAGCCATTTTCAAGACAGACGATGCCAGAAATACGACAGGACAGGCTCAGCTTTCAGCATTAGCTTCGATGGCGATAGAAAAGGAAGAAAAAAAGGAGGATGGATAGTGTACAGTTAAAAACGATTTTTGGTGATTAAATATGGCTTTATTCTTAAATATTTCAATTGTGGGCCCGGTTCTGATATCTGAAAAGCTCCAGTGTTTGTATTTAATCACTAAATGCTGCTAGGAAGTGTATTTTACCCCATTTTAGTGCAATTTTTGCCATTTCGCCATTGACGTCTATCGCTGTCTTTTCCCGGGAAAATCACCCCCCGGCCCGGTTGTAATGTCTGAAAAGCTCCAGTATTTGTATTTAATCATTAAATGCTGCTAGGAAGTGGATTTTACCCGTTGAACGCGCTACGAGAAAATGCACGGACCGCCACTGATATTACGTATATGACTAAGCCATTTCAGTGTAAAAATTGAAAAAAGATTTGAAGGTATATTTAAATGCCTTTTTGTATAGTTTGCACCTGCATTGTTACCGTGAGCCGTTTTTAACGCTTGTAATGTTTCACATCTCTTGTGCAGAATTCATTTATTACAAATATCCATCAACGTTATGGGATTTTTATATCGCTACCGATGAAAATGTACGTGCATAGTGTACTTGATGTTATGGAGATATTTCTGGAAATTCCGCTTCAATAGGCAGTCATATAATGAAGTGTGCGTTGCTTCAGGCTTAACCCTACTTGGACACCGTTAACCGGGTTCGAACATCATGTGGCCATTAGTTCTAAACGAATAGCTACAGTAACAACAGCACAGGCGCTTTATTCGGATCAATTCCTGGCCTTGCATGGACTGACAGATGAGCATCATGGAGGCTTTTGCAGTGATGGGCAATGGATCATCACCCTCACCACTTCAGCAGACGGGAAATGGGAGTCGTAAGGGACAGCAGAAAGCCTTCGTATGCGTCCCTGCTCTTATTATTTTTCTCCTAGCTAAGAAACACGGTATGAGCATGTTTTGTATTATAGCGTCTCACGACGGTGAAGATCGCCTAGAGAGATTGGCCTCGTGCACATGGAAATCTTTTTGATTACATATCTACCATGGTGACAAGGCACACGAATGATAACTTTGAGCGTGTATACACAGAGACGGATGTGTGAGTCTGTCTGTTCAGTACAGTTGAGGGACAGAACCATCATTTGGCTGAGTGTGCCAATCTCACCTTTTGTCCTTTGCTAAGATTGCAAGAGCCGTTGAGTAATGGCATTGGGAAAAGTGATGTCTACACAAGAGCTTGGCTTTTCAGCAAGAGCGTGACCTATTTGAATAGCAGTGAAATTTGGGTAGGAATATGAAAACGGCTTTGAAATTGAAGTCATTTCATCGGTTTGAGCTGATTTTCTCAGGTTTTACCCCTTGCAAAAATGGATCAATTTACTTCGGAGTTACTCAATATTTAGTGGTGTATTTACATCGAGAAAAATCTTGTGATCTGATTTTAACTCTCACTTAATATATAATATCTCAGACTCTTCAATGATTAATGAGTGTAATTTGGAGATGTCAGCAGATAGGTTTGAT
The DNA here is from genome assembly GCF_051989625.1 of Stigmatopora argus. Classification (NCBI taxonomy): domain Eukaryota; kingdom Metazoa; phylum Chordata; class Actinopteri; order Syngnathiformes; family Syngnathidae; genus Stigmatopora; species Stigmatopora argus. The sequence continues at coordinate 6,083,621 of NC_135403.1, forward strand.
ATAACACTGTGTCAGGAGCAGCCTGCTGCTGTTTTTCCCACTCTCGTTTGTCCCTCCTGCCCTGCCGTTGTGTTCGCGCAGCTGCGCGTGATTCGTAATTAGTCTCCGAGTTGTGTATTTAAACACCACTGAGGTTAGTGTCATATTCGGATCGTCTGCGTAGATTCCCTACCAGGCTTGCTCCTCGATTCCACGCGTTCTCCTTAGTCCGATTTGGTTTCGTGTTTAGTTTCACAAGTCCTTGTTGTTTTGTAAGGTCCCTCTTAAGTTATTTAAGTTGTTGTTATGAGCACAAATTGCCTCGTCCTCACCTGCTTCCCCACGACTGGGTCCTAATCCCTCCTACCTCGCCTCGACGTCTCCCGTGGACGTAACAGTATGCCTTCACCTATGTCTTTATTGACCCTGATTGAACTTCTAAATTAGCGCAATAAGTGAAACTACAATAAGAGACGTCACAATCAAGCTAATCTATCTGTACCTGAAGCAATTAGCAAATGTTTTTTTTTTACTGTCCCACTAACAAAATGCTCGTGTGTACATGTTAAGATTAACTCATTGGAAGTTTAAGAATATATTTTCTTTTCTGACAAACAGACATTTAGATGTTTCCCGACTTCAAATGACACCGTCGTGTTAAAAAAAAGATTCAATATTTTAGAACATTTTCTAACATCCCATTTATCTTTCAATATATTCTTAAAACACATTTGAGGACAAGGTTAAAGCTTGAGATTTCATTTATAATATACCAGAGAGAGTATTTGGATTCCTCTGTTAACTGATGAAAGTTCAGTATTCCAAAGAGAATTTCCCACACTGAGAAAATTAACAATAAAGCTTGTGTGCTTTCCAAGTCCCCACCAATTGGTAGAAAAATGCAGTGTTTTTTAACGGTAACATTATTATTTTCCAAACCAAAGTGAAAAAAGTAGTACTGATTAACGGGAGACTGAGGACACTAAAAATACATGCCATTTTGAATTTAAAAAAAAAATCCATTCAAGCACAGATGGAATTAGTGACTCAAATACAAAATCCTGAGATCAACGTACAGTCAATAGACAGACTAGAGGATTTTCTCAGCAGATCAATAGGTTGTTAGGCTCCAACTCAATGATCAGAGTATGTGAGCTGAATATTGATTTCACAGACTCTTAATTATCTCTCCTGATATTTTCATGCAAAAAAAGTTTGGTTTTAAAGATTGGTTTTAAAGACGTGTGTAACTGAACGTGCACAAAGAGGAGTAATAAAATAGACAGACCATAAATTCTGCGCTCATAAATCTAATTCCGCAGCATTGACAAATTGATGAAGATGTCACTGAAACTGAGATAAACTGCGTGTTGGTCCAGTGGCGAGTAGCAGCTTTTGTGGACACAATTGAGGGGGGGGACAGAGATAGAAATGCAGGAGAAACTTTTAAACGTTTCTCTCTGGGGTGTAAAATGTTTCCAGTCTTGAGCAGAATGAAAATTGGGTTGCTAGAAGGGAAATGACTTTCAATCAAATAGTTTGTTTGGACACTTGAAAATGTGACTACACTGAGTGTCTTTCCAGGTCCCGGAGTCCTTGAATGTAGTGTTTTTTTTAAAAATTTTTTATCATGGGACTGCTTCTCCTCGCAGGAAATGTGCAAAATGGAGCACGTAGTGAGTAAGAAGAGGTTCTGATTGAGTAGCAGCAAGGCGTTGAAGGGATTTCAATCCTCAATGGAGAGTGGCGAGGATTATCTGTTAATCTCTACCCGCAAGAGCCACTTCTGCTAATAAAACATTCACCAACCCCTTGGAATAATCAGTCACGAGGATAAAGTGCCTTAGTGCTGCTTGTGTAGAACACAGCCGGTTAATGGGAGTCCAGAAAGAAGCTGGGAGACATTTTTCATGAATGATGGTGCAAAATGTGAAGCGCACCACTGAGTTTATAAAAGAGAGCATTACGTAGGAATACAGGTGTCACACTCAAGGCACGTGGGCCAGATTTAGCCCACAACACCATTTTGTGTGACCGATTAAAGTAAATCTTGTGCACTGACTTGGTTTTAAAATCCAACAACAATTTGGGTATTTATTATGTTTTGTGTTTATATTTAAAAAAAAAAAGTAGTAAATTTGAGTTGAAGTCAGAATGTTTAATGCAATCTAACATTTTAAAAGTGTGCAATAAAAACAAATGTCACCTTTTTGTAATTGATGTTTGATTTTTAAGCCAACAAAAACAATGAAAAAAATGTTTTTTGTTTAAAAAAAATACATATATAGGGCAAAAAATGATCTCATCTCATTTTCTGAAATGCTTTATCCTCACTTGGGTTGCGGGTGGTGCTGGAGCCTATCCCAGCTGACTTCAGGCCAGAGGCGGGAGACACGTTGAATTGGTGGCCAGCCAATCACAGAGCACGCTCACATATCTAGGGCCAATTTAGAGTGTCCAATCAGCCTATATGTCTTTGAATGTGGGAGGGAAAACGGAGTACCCGGAGAAAACCCACGCAGGCGCAGGAAGAACATGCAAACTCCACACAGGTGGACCGAGCTGGATTCGAGCCCACGACCCTCACACTCAGCCGCTGGAACGTGCGAAAAATGATATAAAAGAAATAATTCTTGTTTTCATTTTAATTAAAAAAATGTTTTTCCCCTTTTTGTTTACCAAGTAAATAATTATGAATGAATTAAACAAAATAATAAGCAATCATTTCTAATGAGTCTCAAAAAAAGCCAATAGCGATGTCAACAATGTTAAAAATAGTTTGCAATTCATTTGCCCATTGATTATTCAACAAATTGTGGCAGCCTTTGTTTACGGATCACTTTGTTTCTATGCACTTTAACATGACATGTATGAATTGAATTTACCTGAAAGTCAGGGTTGGGGTTAGGAAAGGGTAGCCATGCTGAGCGGGAATTTTCCTGGTACTTGAAGGGTCCGTTGAAGACCTGTGATATGGCACTAAGATTGAAGGCACACACAGCAGATGCAGCAATACTATTTCTGAAAGGCAGGGAGAGAAAAGTACGGGAAGAAAGGGTGAAAGGGAGGAAAGATGGGATGAAAGATAGGAATACATGTGTTAGAGAACACAAATCTACAAACTGATTTGCAACTCTTTGTTTAGTATTGCATTGTGCAAGTAATACACATTAAAAACAGATCCTATTCTAAGTGATGGCCAATATGACCTCGTAAATTCAAGAGGAGACAATTAAACTGTTCGGCTGGTCTGATTAACTGTGCGCATCTCTTTTGTGAATTACAGCTTCGAATTTTCAAGCTGTCACTTATAACATGTCCAAATGCCGTTCCGCTAGAGTGGAAGAAGAGATTAAGAGGACAGTTTTCATTCTACTCTCAAATTTCAATTTAAATCTCATGTGGCTGTTTAATAAAGTTTGAACCTGAAGGGAGATCATTTCTGGTACCTCTCAAAATATCATTTCTGGTTCATTCGCCTGACGATGGAGTGCTCAACGTGGGATTAATTCCCATTAAGTGGTGATGTGGTTGTGAGTGCCAATGGTTGTCTGTGACTGACAACCAGTTTAGGCTGTAGTCTGCCTTTTACCCGGACTCCGGTGGGGTGGTCTCACAATGTGGTGAATTACCGTATTTTCACAACTATAAGGCGCACAAAAGTCTTAAATTTTCTCCAAAATACACATGGCGCCTTATAATCCAGTGCGCTTTATATATGGACCAATACTAAAATTGTTATCACAATAAAATAAAATAAATCAGTCGATGGGGTACACCATCCTCTACAGCTCTCACAACTACAGCAAGCAGCCCCGACTCTACTATTTTCCCCGTAGAAAAAGTACTGCGCAGTGACTGCTAGGATATGTAGTTCTTTTGTCAATACACCCAATGGATTGTGGCCTGTATACATCGACATCAACGCAGCTTTACGAAGCATGGAAAGCAGCGTTGGAATAGTTATGCTAGCTACTATTTGCGAATGGATTGTGGCCGCCTGGACAAATGTATAAAACTCAGCGTTTTCGATGACTCATTTGGACAATTGTTCAATTCGGACACAGAAAATGAGGACTTTGATGGATTTGTGGGTGATGATGACATGAGTACATTGTAAAATGGCTAAATAAAGTACAACCGAACTCAGTTTTGCTTCCGTTGCCTTTTTAAAAACGCGTTTTTAGCGTGTGGGTGTAGCGTGTATGTTTAAGCTGGTGTATGTTTTGCCATGCCTGGCTTAGTCTATAAAAACGGTGCGTCCTTTGTGTGTGTAAAATACAGAAATAGCACTCGTTATTGACAGTGCGACTAAAAATACGATGCGCCGTATAGTCGTGAAAATACGGTAGGCTTAAATGGTCATTTAACCACGCATTAATTTCTTATGGGACAACACACAAGTCTTTCACAATTCCCATCCATTAGGATGTACACTATGATTGATAGGTTGATAGTCTAGAAGACACTTTTTCTGAGTTAGGTCTGACAGCTGTTGTCACCTCCATATTGAGTGCCGAATCAAGAACTGTAAACTCTGCAACTTTAGAATTATAACTTTACTTTTTGTTAGCATACGCATTGTTAATTGTGTCTCAGCGTTCTCAGAGCCCTATGACTTTTTTGTAATCTTTCAAGGTTTGTTTTTCTTTGATTTTCTGTTACCATGTTTGATGTAAATTCAATAATTAAAGCAGTAACTGGCATGACCAGGGAGGAAAAAAAATTCAACATCAGAATTTGAATCAAGGTCATATTGAAAAATGTCTTGTTGTTTAAAGAATTTTTTAAAAAAATACATTAAATATATATATATATATATATATATATATATATATATATATTTATACATATTTATTCATACATATACATATATTATATATATATAGATACATATATACATATATGTATATATATATATACATATATGTATATATATACATATATATATATATATACACATATATATATATATATATATATATATATATATATATATACACACACATATATGTATATATATATATATATATATATATATATATATATATATATATATATATATATATATATATACTTAATTCAGTGGGGTTAACCCAATTCTGACTTTTTTTTTTTACATTTTTTATGTACACACTATTTATGTAACTCACACATTGGTCGTAAAGATGCCATAGAGGAGCTCTAGCTCAGGCAAGTAGAAAGTCCCCTGCAGCTCGTTGTAGTTAAAGGGAATTTCCCCCGGCCGGGAGCAGTTGAGCCGGGCCTTCATGAAGGTCGTCCAAGTATCCTCCAGGAGAAAGCGGCCGCCGATGTCATTCTTACACACACGGCCAGCACGGGAGAAGACGGTGCGACCGCAGTCGTGCTCCACTGCATACTCCCGAAAGAAGAAGTAAGTGAAGTTTCCGATATCGTAGGATGACACAAAATTTGGTTCTGTGGCAGAAGTGAAGAAAAAACTCTTAGATAAATGTTTTGGGTTCATTCACAGTGAGCATGATTGTACAACACGCCCAAACAGCAGGTGATCAGGATTAATAACTACAGGCCATGTTATTAATGGCTTTGCATTCCAATAGGAAAACTCATTTTTCATTCTTAAAGGTTGAGATGAGAAATGGCCAGAAGAGGTGAGGCGTAATAGTTCTCACCCTGCCAGAAACACGCGACCCCAGCGACGCTGCCCCAGCAACCACGTTCATCTTTTATGTATGACATTATTAGATCTTAACCGCACTTTATTCTGCTTGGCAGTGATTTAATTCATCTTTAAATGGAAGTGTAGAAGCACCTCCCTCTTCACTTCAACCTTATCGTCAGCACCTTGAGAGGGTGGAGCACTAGGAGAAAAAAAATCTCCTCACCATAAAATTAGTTATTAAGAAACTGTTTTCCCAAGGGTTGTACTATAGTAGCACCTAGTGACTTTAATTTATTTTTCCAATTTAGCTTGGATGTCAAATGCCTCCGACAAAAAAAAACTTCCCATGGTAACTTCTGCTTTGTCTGAAAACTTTCAAATAAGCTCTGAGGCTCCTTTTTTTAAGTTCTTGCAAAAATGAAGGATTTAGAGCTTTACCCTGCCAGTTAAATGATAGAAAAACATGAAATTATTTAACAAATGTGGTTAAAGTAAATATTAAAAAAATCGACAGGCTCTGTCCACTGTGGCATTCATTGATTTATCTGAGTCTTCCATAAAAACATCACTTCTCAATGTATTATTAAGTGATTAAAAAATTCAATGCTGTGATGAAGTGACACAGTTCATTTAAATTTATCGATCCAACTTATAGATGGTCATTAAGTCCACCTGATTTATGTCTATGTTAGGGGATTGGCTTCACAAAAACAAAATGTCCAAATCCTTGCATTATGACAGAAGTCAATTTTATGGGTTAATATGTCTCACACAAAATCAATTCAGTATTACCCTCTATCAAACTGCTATATGCACCAGAAAGTCTTTGAACATTAGCTATACATTTATCATGACAGGACATGCAAAATGGCCTGAAATCATTTCTGAAAATTAAATGGTTAGTCATTTTTGGTAAATTTGAGGGTATTTATTTGGTACACGGTCGATTGGTCGCCGGTCTTTTGGTTGCACGGAAGGTAAGTGATAATTACCATTTAAATCGTTGCTCAAATTCCCTAAATACAAACTGCGAATTACTATTTAGTCATACTTAATGCCCTATTAATTATTAGGCTAAAGAAAAGCTCCAAATTTCCTGGACTTTTATTGTTTTTTGTTGGAGAACTTGTTAAGACTGACTGACGTCCCTTCCTAAGGGGACAACTCATGTACATACAAACACTTATACACTCACACGTCGGCTCAGTGAAACTGCTCATGGCCATTGTTGGCTTTTATTGCTGCGTAGACAGTGTTGTTTTACCTTGTTTTGTCGCCGGTCTTTTGGTCACCCGTTGTCGCGGTCGGGGCGACCAAAAGACTGCGACCAAAAGACCGGCGACCAAGAGACCGGCGACCAAGAGACCGGCGACCAAGAGACCGGCGACCAAGAGACCGGCGACCAAGAGACCGGCGACCAAGAGACCGGCGACCAAGAGACCGGCGACCAATCGACCGCACACGATTTATTTCCATGCGCTCTTCAACCATTGATCTCATCTGTGCAGACCCGACTCACCCAAACTAAAAAAGTACTTATTTTGTTTCAATTGTTAAATTATTGGAATACTTATCCATTTTTACAGAAACTAAAGTAACAATGGTCGTAAAACGGGTGTTAAAAAAACTAAATTTCCGATTCGATTTCCATACACCACTTATCCTCACTCCAGGCTCCAGCACCTCCCGCGCCCCTTGTGAGAATAAGTGGTATGGAAAATGAATGAATGCTTTTGTTGCTGATACCAAAGAGTTTTAAATTATTTTTAAAAAGCACAAATGTGAGTCTAACTCAAAAGGCACTTTACTCAGTTGTAATCTCTTCAATATTTGTTATTACATCAAATACAAATGCTTACCATTAAGCCACTTGGAGTTGTACTGGGCAGTACGAAGTGGCGGTAGGCCGCCCAGGCTGCGATAGATGGCTGGGTCTCGCCCGGAGAAATCCATGGCCGTGGCTGCGTAGAGCTCGCCATTGGAGGTGATGAGTGCAGTGGAGTTATGGAGAGGATTGTAAGGACATCGAGCCATTCCACTTATCTGATCGTGAATCTCGGTCAAATTGGTCAGCTGAGGGGGAAAATACAAAGGTGAGTGTATAGAAAATAGTGGACAAGCGGTTCTCACAGTGCAGAGACCTTGCGAAAATGAAATTACAGTAATCCCTTGATTATCATGTCTTCACTTATCGCGAAATCACTACTTTGCGATTTTTTTCCGCTATTAATAATTTAAAAAATATAAATTATTTTTTTAAGTTCATAAAAATGTGAAAATCCACACTGAAACTTGTAGCACTGACAAAAAAGTTATAATTGGGATAACCCTACTTTGCGATTTTTCGATTATCACGGCCATGTCTGGTCTACATGAACTGCGATATTCGAGGGAGTACTGTATTTGAATTTTTAATACATGTTCCAAGAGCTCAAAACCAAAGTAAATGTACTTCAAATGAGATGCATTTCTCACGTTATGGATCAATGCAGAAAGCTGGCAGAAAAATATAGGATAGCATACCAAAAGGGCAAAATTAAAATACAAACTGCCAAGCATGACTTATGTTTTTTTTCTTTTGCCAGAATACAAATGGAGCAGACAAAAAAAACATTACATTAGGTTTGGTGAACACAGGACACAGCTTAAGAAGGAAGAAAAAATCACGGGCTAACTTTGCAATTATTAACTGCATAAAAAAACAAATCTAACAGCTGTCATGTTTTCATCGATATATTATATGTCATAAGATGCCAGCTTTAAAAGTCAATGTTTTGTTTGGTTGGTGAGCTGTCCAGCTCCGCCTCCATTTTAAATGTCACTAACCCACCCATGAGTCTTTTCTATCAATGAATAAAAATAGTTTCTAGCTTGCATTTCCTTTTACTTTGACAACCACCACTTATGATGGCATTGCTTCAATACATGTCATTCAACAGTCTCTGTGTAACAAAATAAAAGGCATTACCCAGAGGTAAGTTCATTTAAGTTACTCTTAAAGCAAAAGAGTGATTCTGGGCAATGTTCCCTCTAATTTTTTGTTTGTCTGGGTAGAAAGACAACCTCCCTGAGCACACTGAGTACCGGTGTGAGCAACATCATCATTGCTCGCTATGGGCACACACAAGTATCACACCTGCCATAAGCAGGTACATGTCTACTACACATAAATTATTTAGTAATTATAAAATATAATGATTAATATCTATGAATGATGGATGAGTGGTTCGCGCGTCGGCCTCACAGCTAAAAAATAATAATAATAATAAAAAAATAAAAAAGGGATTTTATTTTGTGCGCTCCATATGATTTGCTGTGCGTAGAGGAGACTACTGCCGCAATTGCGCACGTGCGCAGCTTAGAGGGAACATTGATTCTGGGTGCAATTACTTTCCTATCATTCAAAAGTTCCACATGTCTAACTTGCTGGAGGTGGCACAGACTATAGACCCAACTCAATTTCCACCGACCACACACATTTTTAGCAAAGATATAATGAATTTGTCCGCATGGCAGGCCACATTCAATTCAACCCATGGAAAAGGCTAGTTCTTGAGCCAATTTCCGATTTGGATCGGCGCATTCGCTCCGTCCACATTTTCTCCACCCAAACCACAACAAAACAGCAGTTCTGTATGCTCGGCTGCCTTGAGATGATAACATGCTCTTGACTGGACTTTTCCTGTGGGTTGGACAAGCCTGTTTTGGGCCATTTAAAGGGAGTGCAATGATAGATCAGAAGTGCATCTAGAAGGAAGTGAGTACAAGTCATTTATAGTGCAGCACACAGCAACAAGGACAAGAAAGTGTCAGATGAAGATTTTTAAAAGATAAAGGATTGGGATTAATGTACGGTGCCACGGAAGATTGTGAAATGTGAGACAGCACACCTGAACCTAAGACCAATTCATCCCTTTTAAGGGATTTAGTTACAGCATACTATAATACAGTATATTATTCAGTATAGAGTATGATCCATTGATTTCAAATACAGAAGTATACCGTATCGAAGAAAAATATTATCATTGGCATGGTTAGTATAATAAATGTATCATATTTACTAGAAAACTGAATTTCTGGAAAAACTAGGTATGCTTTCATGCTGATCAGTATACTCCCATAGGCCACTTGCAATGCATTTCTGTGTCATTTACTTTTGAATTTAGAGCAAACTTCCTGTGGATTTTTGGGCAAATCTGGTTCCCTTTAATATCAAGCTATAATTTTTTTATTGTGGATGTGATTTGCAGATCTGTACACCTCTAAACTATCGCTTTTTTTTGTATTTTTTATTAGATCATTGTAAAAGAATAAAGTATATGCTGGGAGGTTAAAAAAATACAATAAAACATCGAAAAACAAATGGTTTCCCACAATATTTAAAACTTGTTTTTTGTCAGTTTTCATTGAAGAACCGATTGAATTTGCACAATGCTTGAAACACAGGCAATGGTATAAACAGAAAATAAAAAATACTATTCTCCCTTTTGGTTTGAAATGCAATACCGCAGATTAAAACCAAATATTTCCATTTTAATATTTCTACAAGTGCCAATCAACCTTTTAAAACACCACCACTTGATATGACTTCAGAGTCAATACAGTGTAAAATCATTCCTTTCAGCTTTAGCAACATCAGAAAGTTAAAGTTAAGTCATATTTAACAGAAGTGTTAACTCTAATAAATGTCTCTGTAAAAAACAAAATCATCATAATGTGTGCTTATAATAAACTATATTGATAATGTCGTGACATTTAATTTTTTTCTTTCAAATGTCACCGAAATATTAATTTATGGAAGCGTGTGTAAAGATATTAAATTTCAAATGTTGGTTTGTGCTTGGCTTTTAAATGATTTTATTTTAAATTCAAGTAAAGAGGGGCATAAGTAGTTCCAAAGAAAGGTTAATCAGATTGACACATATTAAAAAGTGAAATATGTGTGGAAAACTGGAGTAATTTACAAATGATCTTTTTAAACATGCACCATGGCTTTAGTTAAAAATGAAGATGTCGCATTAAGACAGAATTACCAACAAGGATTAATGATTGTCGCGAGCAATTATCTTAAGGAAGGTTCTTCCGTCAAAGCACTTAATAGCATTCACTTTTTAATTATCTCAAGACCCCTCCCTGTACAATATGTCGAGTGTCATTCATCAAAATATAGTGGCGCAATTATGACAGAGGAAATTTCAAATGCATGGAAAGGCTTCATCTGCATAAAGTGACTTCTTCAGACATCTGTCTTATTTAAAATGCCCTGGATTGATGTTAGAGAGTCACCTGATATATTACTCCAAATGAGTGAAATGTTAAACTGCTGAAGGCAAATGTTCATAAGGGTTAGATTGCAAGATATACCGTTCGGTTGGTGCAGATGGGAGTGAAGGCATTGGTCCCACAGGTAAACAGTCTGTTTCCATTGACCAGCAGCACCCTAATGTAGTTCTGGCACTCCTCCTGCGAACACACATCAAACAGCAATGAAGTTACCAGCTGGAAGCCAATCGACATACTGAGAGGCTCCAGGACAAAATTACACTTTGTGTCTGTAAATGAGAAAGAACACCGTTAACTGTGGTAGGACTACTCTGAAACAAGGTCAGGATTGACTTTGTGTGATCAGGTCTAATGTCTCTCAATTCAACAGGAAGCACATCCGAGGCAGGTAACTAACTATTCCAAAAAAACACAGGAAAGCTAAGGAGAGGACCACATTCAGAAAACTGTCTTGACTGGTCAGAACGTGAAATAAAAGTGTACCCTTTAATACACTTCACTCAATCATGTTCCTGCTCCCTTCGTAAATCAACTCACTTTGATCTCAAAGATGGTTAAATATGTTCTATATCTCTAATTTTGATTCACTTTTCCATACAGACATTGGCATGGGCCTGCAGCAAACCACTTAGCGGGTGCCTCGCTAGAAATAAATCAGCGTGACAGTGTGATTGATTTATTGAATGATTGTTTGACCAGCGCACTTTTGCTGGAAAATCTCCATCAACAAGCAAACGACAAATGGAACAAATTGGCATTCATGTCAGGAGTGCAGTGATTGTTTTTTTGCCCCTGGATACAAATTCTCCCTTTATCCCGTTGTCTTAAAATAGGGGAACCTTGTAGAAATATCAAATCTTGTGAAGCCGCATGTGGCTTCAGATGCTCATTTTAAATGCCTGACTACTTATTGTCGTCCACAGATGAGTCACTTCATTCCTTCATTGCCTCAGATCAAATATGAAGTCAACTCATCAACTTTGTCATTTCCTGCTACTAAGTGCAGTAAATGTATGTTATTTTGTAGATGCCCATGTTTGCAGACCAATGTCTGTGCTTTTACTGCCACTGGTAATTGTATGGCTTTATATACGATGCTACTTGAAAGCATCCGGTTGCATTCATTATACGACTATAATTACATTTCTTTCAAACTGTCTGGTCCTATAATAACTAATAGCATCCTTAATATTTTTCAAGGCTCAGTCTTGCTTCCAATTATTCCCTGACTAGTGTTGCATCACTAGTATAATACAGGCAGTTTTTGCTGTAGAAGACCAAGCAATTCAGGTCTGTGAACTCAATTCAAGACATTCAATTTTTCCGTTTCACCGTTTAGCCTTGTCGGGGTTCATGGGGTGCCAGAGGCTATCCCAGCTGACTTTGGGAGACTACACCCTAGACAGGTTGCCAGTCAGTCATAGGGCACAGACCATTCGCACTCACAATCACACTGATTCCATTTTTTTTTGTAATTTAAATGATTAATTTATAGAGATGAGTGCATGCCAAAATATAATTTTTAAATATACTCAAAGCAGGTGCTATATTCTGCCTGTTAAACCACAGAAGACTTTAGCGGCACAAGCCCTTTTTTTGATAAATGTAGTGTAAGCCAAATGGGTTTCTCTCACAGAAAAGGGGAAAACAATTTTACTCTCAAGGACTGAGATAGGGTTGGACTGTAATTCAGGAAAACTATCCCTGACGAACGGCCTCAACCTGCTTGTTAGAGCCTAACTATCCTTCAACTTAAATAGAGGTTGGTGCATGGAAGCATGGATCAAAGCCACTTGGTTTACCTTTTAAGTTCATTGTTAAATCAGCTGTTTTATGCCTAAACAAATAAAATGAGGAAAATGGTCACTTGTTAAAGGTAAAAGTTGAATATAAACATTATTGTAAAGGCACTCAGCAATCTGTTGTTGGATACCCTTGAATTAAACATTTGTACCTCGGTTGCCTGTTTTCCAAGGTTTCTTTTCTTGACAAGATCATGGCTTCATCAAAGCATGCGAATGTTTTACAGCAGTTAGTTGCCTTATTTGGTTACCATATTATACAATCCCTTGTTTCCCCCACCCCCTGCAGTTGTCAGAGGCAAGGCACGATGTCACAATGAGAACTCTACGATGTCACCAGCCTTTCCTTTCATCCTTTTCCATTTGAGTTTTCACATCCTGTTCATCAGTCCCAATATATCAAGACTGATGATTGGATTCATCTCCAAATATGGTAGACCATTTTGACTCTTCTTTGCTCTGTCTCTCTGTAACCCATGTCACTATTAGGTGGATGTTTGTGGGCCCCAGCTCCTCGATGTCTAGGAGAAAAAGCCGGTACTGGATGGAGGTCTATCTGGGATGAGCAGCAAAAAAAAACCTTCCAAATTCGATAAAAAAGATACTGCGTCTTCCCATCAAAACGAGCCACAAAAACAAGTTGTGATCTGTAGCCGAGGCCACCTTTATAATGTCCGAGTTCCTCGAGCGGAGAGGCGAGAAGAAACACTAAGCCTTTCAGCTTCTGAGTACGACAAAATCCTCGCACGAGCCAGGACCCCCAGTTTCTTGGAGAGGGAAGAGGCTTTGGAAAAGGCTTCTCAAAAGAAAAAGGAAGCGGCAGAAGAAAGGAAACGGCAAATCATGGAGAAGGATCGTCGCACTGCTAAATGTGATGTAGAAACCGAATCTCTGTCCAGGAGGCAGCGTTATGAGCGATATATGCACATGCGATGTAAAGCCCAAATGGAGCAGGACAATCAGATTCTAAACCTGGACACATGTATAGGGCGGTGCAAGATTCAGGCTGAGCGAGAGACTCAAAGTGAGTGGAAAAAGCATTGCGATGCAGTCGGGTTTTCCAAAGACAAGGCTGACTTTGACCGGGTGCTCAAGGCTCAACAAGAGATGCTCGTCAAGCAGGAGAAGAGTGAGAGGAAGCGGAAGGAGGAGGGACGCCGCTATTTAGATAACCTAACAGAGCAGATAAAACAGAAGGAGCATGTTGCGGCCGTCAAGCGCCAAGAGAAGCTAGGCATGGGTAAAAACGAGACTGAGGAGGTCAAGCTTCAAAATCAGTGTATGGAGGAAGTCAAGGAGGAAAAACTAAACAATTTAAGAGCTACTGGGATTTCGGAAAAATACTACTTGTATGTGAAGAAGAAAGCAGATGAATCTGGCAAAAAAGTGGAGAAATTTCAGTACCATGCACAATGATCAAAGACTAACTAATATTTGAAAGGCTGAGGTAGGCTGCCCTTAGACAAAGACAATTATGGTAACAAATGACTGAACATTTGTAAACAATGGTAGTTTTAGGAAAGCTGGGCAACAGTCCTTCATTACAAGACCAAAGACCATGTACAGTATATTGAAATGTGTGTATGAATTTATTACAGTTGCTTTTTTAGTGATTACATTGATTTCTGGACTTAATGAAATCGTATTCTGAACTGCACTTGTTTTTATTTATGTTTCCAGTCTTCATCCAATGACGTACCCTATTTATAATCCAAGGTTGTTTTTTTTAAATGATATGATGTAACCAAAAGTTAAAAAGACTTCTAATTTATGGTTATATAAGTCATTTATGGTGCTGTGGTAGTTTGTCTGATTTGGGTACAGGCAGGTTAGGATTGATTCCCGATAAGCAATGGTGTAACGCTGAAAAGGAATTGTTTTCCTCCTCTGTGACACACTGGTGGCCGGTTCAGGGTGTAGTCTGCCCTTTTCTCCTCTTATCAGTTGGGATAAGCTTTAGGTCCCCGAGACCATGACCAATAAAAATGGATGAATGAATGATGAAACACAAAATCTGCTATTTGAAAAAACTGAACCCTAACCCTGGCAATGGCATGCAATGAGTTAACATATAGTGCCTCATTAGTGCTACTACCAAAATTAATATTTTAAATTCATATTAATTCCATTATTTGAGATTTCATTAGCATTGTATGACAACTACTACTACTATTGTACGAATATAAAAATTAAACTTAATTAAAAATGTGTTTGCTAGTTCATATTTTTTTAATTGACCAAATACAATCACTTGCTCTAGAAAGAGCAATCCAAATTTTCTTAAATGACTAAAAATAATCACTTGCCTATGTAAAGCCTGAATTGCTGACCACTGGAGTAACCAGTTCCTGAAAATTGCCCTGAAACGAGTTAGCATCTCCGTGGATGATTGGATATCTTAACTTCGTGCCCACAGGTGCGTTCAGCAAGTTAGGCATTGGGGAGATCAGAACAGTCCACGTTACATACTGGATTTTCAGCACTATAAAGGTGCAACTAATAGACTAAGACAATTTTCTCATAACCCGATGTCTTATCTATGGATCAATATTGGTTAAAATCATTGTATGAAATATTTCCTTTACCAGTTGATGTATAACAGAACTCCTAACCATTACTACTATTACTACAGTTCCATCAAGTGATGTAACAGAATCACTTAGTACAACGACCACTACCACCACCACTACTACTACTACTACTGCGTTTTATAATCCGGTGTTCCTTATAAATGAAACACATTTAAAGAAAGGCCATTCATTGAACGGGCATCTTATACTCCGATAGACCTTATAATACGAAAAATACAGTACTTAAACAATCCTTACAGTTTCCATTCTTCTATTATTTTGCTCATCCTCTTCCTTCCTTCTCCCGTGTATAGTATATGAACACTATTGAAAATATGTAAGAATTGTCCTAATATTTCAATAGACTTTAAAGAAACCTATTTTGGAAAACTTTTAACCCAGTGATCAACGGTAAAGCTGAGTTTTTCCCATTTTAAAAGTCGATACTTAGCATGTTCTAGTTGTTTTGATTCGGTGTTTTTCCAATGGATGCCCCACCCTACACCAATCAGCCAATTACAAGATTAATCTAGTGTCCACGTCCGGGTTGTCACAGCTCAGTAATTTTTAGGCTTATTCAACTAAGGTTGCTATAAACAATCTGAATTACCGATGTTGTCTACCGTTTGGAGAAAAAAAAAAAAGAAATATCAATTGACTCAGAAACAAGACAAGGATATAGATTGGAGAGGTCAATGTAGACAACTGAAGAAAAAAATTGACAGCAGACTCCAAAATTGCTCGACTTCTCAAGAGGTGATGTACTTACTTTCATGTTGTGGAAACTGACATTTGGAATGTGAACAAGCTAGTGTGCTAATGATACATGCATAGATAGTCGATTGACTGGAACAAAGATATCGCTTTTACACGTGTTATTGGGTAATTGAATTTAAAATGAAGGATTATTTGTCAGACTATATATACATTGAGAAAAGTTCCCCCCTCACTCCCATCAAGGCAATAATCTAGCTTGCTAATAAAATAGTATTCCTGAACCGTCTTAACCCTGGTGCAATTTAAAACCCTTACTTTCAAGGACTACCATAAATTCATTTTATTGCTGAAATGTAACACACAAGTTATAGACTACAAGTACTGTATGTTCACATGGTCATTGCTAACATTAGTGTAGTTTTTTTGGATTAGATTAGATTAAATTTTTTTCATCCCGTACTCGGGAAATTCTGTCGCAGTAGCAAGAAGGTGCAAAAAGGTGAAAACACAATGATAAGATAACCAATGGCGATACAGAATGCAAACCAGGTGCAATTTCACCCAAAAATAGATTGTGAAGATCTTATATGGCAAAGGTGTCGTTTTTCAATATTTTGATCCTGGTTGGAGTCTCATTTTAACAGTTTAAAAACTAGTAATATTGTCAAGCATGAGGAATTGCGTAAGATGCCATTTAAACATACTAAGAGAGCGGATTAAGACTGAATGAGCTCACACACAAAAAGAATGATTAGAGAAATGTTTTTAACGGAAAATTTTAGTGTTGAAAAGGACGTGCAAAGCATACCAGTTGAGGAAAGATAATTATCAAGCTTATTAGTCATTAAGGTCAGTCATTGCCTTTTACTCACCATTCATGGCCCATTTTCTGGGATATTGGGTTCCACTGAGTTGATATATAGTTTGATTAACCCGACCCACAGAAAACGGTTTTCCAGTTATTTGGTCCCAATTTCCAATGATGCGGAAACAAAGTTTCCATCTGTGCACATGGTGCTCTCGATGCATTATTAATCTTTGAGAAAGTATCCATTTAACCAAAAATATACAAGATTAGCATTCGTAATCTTCAGAACCCAGCTGCAAAAACTAACAGATCTTATGTAAGTGATATCATGAAAATCGCCTCAGGTACAAAGGCAACTGTGACGTCATAGTGAGGTTGAGGGGATTCTCAAAATATGATGTCATAAATGATCTCTTATTAAAAGGCACAAGTACTTACTAGTAGTCTTTATGTGTTGAGAATACATTCGAATGAGCAAACAAGACAAACATTAGAATAGAAACCAAATTGGAGCTAGATTTTTTGGGTTGCCCAAAATCATGAGTGTAGCTGCAACCTTCAGGAGGCAGAATCGGTACGGCATCAGCGACCCAATCTCGCATATTGACCGAGGAATATACGGGACGGAGACCAACCACAAGGCTCCTTTGAGAAGAACTCATCCAAAAAAGACAATTGTAATCTGCAACCATGGTTTCATCTATAATGTCAGAGTTCCACATGATGAGATCTATCTACAAACAGTCAGTCTTTCCCAGGCTGAGCATGACCGCATACTTGCAAAAGCCAAAGGTCCGAGTCTTTTCGACAAAGAGTTGGAGACCATTAAAAAGGCGGTAATGAAAAAGAAAGCGGATATGAAGGCTGCAGAGGAAAGAAAACGTCAGATCATTGAGAAGGACCTTTTTGCTATCAAGCACGAGGAGGAGCAGGAGGAGAAGGCGGGAAGGCTAGCATTCAACCGAATGAGGGAAAAAGCTGTGCTAAAACAGGACAATTCTATGAAAAAGATCGACCGATGGATTTTGAATAGTAAAATTCAGGCGGAACGTGACAAGCAACTTGTGTGGAAAAAGCGCTGCGAGGAGATCGAGATTTCAAAGAAAAAAGCCGAATTTGACCGGGTGCTAAGGTGTACACAGGAGGCGATGCGCAAAGATGAGGAGAAGGAAAAGAAGCGAGCGAGGGACGCGTTTGAGCATTTAGAGAGCATCAAGAAGCAGGTGAGGGACCGTGAGCAGGCGGCCCTTAAGAAGCGGAATGAGAAGCTGTACGAGTTTAACATTATGAAAGACAAAATTGAGGAGAAGATTCAGTGGCTAGAGGAGTGCAAGGAGGAGAGACTTCAAGAACTAAAAGCTTGCGGGATCCCGGAAAAGTACTGCAGGTATGTGAGGAGGAAAACCAAAGAAGACAGCGCTCATCCCAACCAATACCTGTACCGTTCAATTGATACGTTAGATCAATTACCGCGATGGACATTCAACACTTTTAGAAATTATAAACAACAGAAAGAGCTACTAAATCCTTTGCCACCATTACCACCAATCGCCTTGAAGGACGCATCTGCAGGATATGACAGGAACTGAAAGTCCTTTTCCTCAATATTATAGAGACTCCTCACCATTATACCACCTTTTTCCCGTAACCAAAGAGACATGACACAGATCAATGAAAGAATTAGAAAGAAAGAAAAAACCTGCCAATTGAAAACGGTCAGCTACATTACGTTTGACCCAAACAATTAGCAATGTGAATTGGACGGCAGTGAATACTAATGGGAAATATATTAGGTCTGCTTTGAGACAGTCATATTGCTTTATTGTGTGGGATGATATTTATATTTCATACAATAATGAAACAAACAATTCTTTATTTGAAAGATATTTCTTTAAACAGCTTAGTGGTATTAATGTAACAACAAGTTTGTTACTATGGCTGACAGTGGTGCAGAACTGCACTGCAGGAACCAAAAGAGGTGACCTGGAATTTTGGGTGGCCTTGTAACTACCTCTACGGGCCAAGGAGGCTGTGTTTTTGTTTGTCTCAGTATGCATGTGTTTTGATAGCACATTAAATACATTTTTTAATAATCCTAACAAATGCATTGATGTTTTGGGTGAGGTTTTGAAGAGACAAACTTCAACGGTGTCGGAGTTAAGTTACAAATGAACACAACTAACCTTTTACTCAACCAAATGGAGAGCTGAGTAAGTTTTAGGATGAAAAATTGATTCATTTCCATTAAGTGATAGTAGATCTGTCAAATGTTTGTGAACTTCTCTCATTTTCTGAACCGCTTTATCCTCACTAGGGTCGCGTTGGGTGCTGGAGCCTATGCCAGCTGACTTCGGGCCCGAGGCAGGGGACACCCTGAATTGTTGGCCAGCCAATCGCAGGGCACAAGGAGACAAACAACTCATTCACGCTCACACTCATACCAAGGGGCAATTTAGAGTTTCCAATCAGCTTACCATGCATGTCTTTGGAATGTGGGAGGAAACCGGGGTACCCGGAGAAAACCCACGCAGGCTCGGGGGGAACATGCAAACTCCACACAGGTGGACCGACCTGGATTTGAACCCAGGACCCCAGAGTTGTGAGGCCAACGCGCTAACCACTCATCCGCTGGGCCGCCCTGTTTGTGAACTTTACAAGGTAAATTATTCTGACTTGGAAGCTGCACTGTTTTGCTAAGGCATTAATTTAAATGTGATGTAGAAAATCTTATTTAAACTTGTGGGAACAAAACACAATTTGTTTCCATTGAGCCGGAACAAATTCTGTAACATTTCTATAGTTGTTCACTCAATGATTTCACAGGTGACAACCATTCATCTGCTCTTAGTTTCCATGCTATTTTTGGAAGAGCAGAATTTGAGTTCATGTTCTAAATTAAATGGAGACCAGTGAATGGATTCTCAGAATAAGCAGAAATAAGCGGAAATAAAAAAATCTTGAATACAAAGACTACAAAGATGATTCTGCGTATTCACCATTGAAAGAAGGTCGAAATGGAGAAGATTTATGTGGCACCTTGTAAAAAATGTAAAATCAAACAATTTCTTTGCGATGTTTTTAGTGATTGAAACGTCACACACACAACATACCTCAGATTTCCCTCGGCTGAAGCAAGCTCCCTTTGTGAACTCATCACAGTGCCACTCAGCCTCCTGCAGAAGGAAAATAAAGAATCATCAGATTTGTCCCGTTATCAAACATAGAAGGTTAGAAAAAAATGTAAGTGAAACAACACAAAGAAATTCATGGATGACCCACAAAACTTCCAGACTGCATTTTTTTAGAAGACATTTAAGGTAAGGTGACAAAAAAGTCTCAGTTATAAAATAAATGAAAGCACACGACTTTGCAACGCTGCCTGCTTCACTAATCCCTAATTTGAATTAAAGCGTGCCAGGAGTAAATGACCTCATCACATAGTGTCGTGCAATGCTATAGGGAAGGATCTTGGTTAGTTCTTGGAGGGTGGCGGTGGAATTATAATTTTCTGTCATGAGTAGAACATTGACTAATGTGAAAAAACAAACAAACAAATACATTAACACCCTAAGGATCCACCCCTTGAAACAAGAGAAACATGAATTAAAACCTTACAAAATTATATATTTAATTCTTCAAAAGGAAATTTCTTTTGGGCATCTTGATCCAGACTCCCAAAACTCTTGGTTTTAGGAAAATATTGGTTTCCGATATTGTGGTCTTTAGATCAGCACTATAATTACATCGTCACCACCCTCAGCACAGTGTGACCACAGATACCAAAACCATTCAATACAAGTTTCAAAGCCATGTTAAATACATCCGTAGAATCCAATTAAAGGCATGTCAAACACAGCAAGTGAAAATACACTTAAAAGACTGTCAACTTGGTTTATACGTGAGGGCAGACAAACATTTATTATTTTTTTCTTTGAAAAAGAACATTTTAAACCATTAGGACATCACAATTTCTACAGTAAAAAAAGAAAACTTTACGTGAAAGCGCCAGCATGCTCCAATTCAGTTCCATAATGGAGAGTTGTTGTTAATAAATGTTCTTTATTGATAAAGTAGTAGCTTCAGACAACGGCAATGCTAAAATTTCCTGCATTTGCTATACAAAAATGGGCTTTAAATGACTTGGTTGGCATTGACAATACCACAGATATTTAACCAAATATTGTATACACTCCGATTTGATGATAGATTTCTTACAATAGGTCTATTCTTGCAGTTGCAAAATATCAGTGAGCGAAATACTTTCTAACATAGAAAGTGTGAAGGAAATAAATTGCTTTTATCAAGCAAGAATCCTTTGAAAAAAACCTTAATGTTGTCATTATGTATTTAATATCGCAAAACCTTTCAAAATAAAAGGAAATGAATTTATTATACTCACTAGTCTCCTTCAAGATGAAATTCATCTCCTAATCCGACAATTTGTATTGAAAGCCACACATTTGGTAATGGGAACAAAACTCCATCTCAAAAGCCTAAATTCTTACAATTTGAGCTGGTAAAACCTGGTATTGCTCATCTTTTTATTTATTTATAATCTGTTAAAATACTACAAAATAAATGCCAAATGACAAATCCAAATCTCATATAATTTTCTGAACCGTGTTATCCTCACTAGGGTCGCGGGGGGTGCAGTAGCCTATCCCAGGTGACTTTGGGCCAGGAGGCAAGAGACTCAGCTGCCGGGCCGCCTACAAATCCGAATTAAATTCAAAATGAATGAAAAGGCGACTGAGTGGTTAGAGCGTCCGCCTCACAGTTCTGGGGTCCTGGGATTGGACACTCTAAATTGCCCCTAGGTATGAGTGAGAGCGTGAATGGTTGTTTGTCTCCTTGTGCCCTGCGATTGGCTGGCCACCGATTCAGGGTGTCCCCCGCCACCGGCCGGAAGTCAGCTGCGAAAGGCTCCTGCACCCCCGCATCACAAAATATTGAAAAATTGCAGATGTGCTAATTATCTTCTTATTTTTTCCTGATCTTGATTTGACTGCCTTTTCAATGAAGTGCCAGGCATACGTGTTCATGGAGGTGCGGCACGAATTTCGAGTCTAACACTCGAGGCTCGCAGCTTACTTCGCTATCTTTGTGTTAAAAGCCATTATCACGTTCACAGATGTCAGCGCAGTTGTCATTACGTGATATCTGAATATATGAATTTGCATGTGATGCAAAAGTGCAAAGAACTATTACGCTGTGTTGCCCAAAACAAAAATATTTAAGCATTTTTAAACTACTTTTCTATTGATTTGATCAGATTGTTTTGACTGATGACTGTCGTCTCAATCACAATGTGGTGTGATGTAAGAGGTAGGTTTCTCTATGACAGGGGTCTCAAACCGATTCCGCCGAGGGCCGCAGTGGGTCCTGGTCTTTGTTCCAACCGATCCAGTGTCGACATTTTAATCAATCAGGTGTCTTCTAAAATAAGTAGCACCTGACTTTAATGAACTGATTACGCTTGCAAAAGGTATCCTCTTGTTGAGTTGGAATGAAAACCTGCACCCACTGCGGGCCGTTTGACACCCCTGCTCTATGAGGTGTTAGCAACTGTATTTAAAGCAGATTGGTTGTAATGTAATGCTAAATGTTGTCTTCGAGAAGTAAATTACATTGAAATTGATGTTTCTTCCACTGTGACTTAAAAGTGCTTTAAGTAGGGCAAGGGGAAAAAGTACATGCCGTCGGCTCCTGACAGTGTTTCACTGATAAGTGAAGATGAGGGTGGAGGTTGACAGGAAGAGAAAAGCCTCTAACGGCTGTGGGAATAAAAACATAGCAAGTAGCAGATGTCAACTCCAATCATAAACCACAAAGGGAGGACGACTCGCAGACCGAACTTTTCCCACTTCAACCCTTCAGAAATGTCATGGCCATTCCATTTCAGCAGATATTCCTTTCATGGATGGTAGAATATCACATCTGTTTAGAATTATGTACTTCATGTCCCCCTGTCAAATCTTTATCTTGTCTTTGAGACATCACTTTACCTTGCTGTCGCCGTACAGAAATATTGTCAATGAAAGTTTTAAGAGTTTCAGATGGTTTCAGCACTTCTGCCATTCAATGTTTAGCAGTCTTTGGTTTTTATGTGTGATGACCACCAAGTGTGTCGAGCACTTATTAGCAACACCATGGTTGCTGGGTATTATTGATTTCTGAATCCAATATGTGTCGCAGGGCAAGAAACTGCATCCATTCTCCTACTCCAATCTGAAAAGGACTGTCTAAGTAACTGTGCCTTCACAGTACCAAT
This sequence comes from Stigmatopora argus, assembly GCF_051989625.1. Classification (NCBI taxonomy): domain Eukaryota; kingdom Metazoa; phylum Chordata; class Actinopteri; order Syngnathiformes; family Syngnathidae; genus Stigmatopora; species Stigmatopora argus. Next base: position 6,106,695 of record NC_135403.1, read on the forward strand.
CAAAAGTAATTTTGATTAACTTCCAAATTATGAAAAAGCTTTTGAATGTACGTATACGTAATAGTTTGGCCAACGATATCATCTGGGGGCGCCCTGGCGGATGAGGGTTTAGAGGTCGGCCATACAGTGGGAGACATGGGTTCAAATCCAGGTCGGTCCACCTGTTTGGAGTTTGCATGTTCTGCATGGGTTTTCTCCGGGTACTCCGGTTTCCTCCCACATTCCAAAAACATGTATGGTAGGATAATTGGACACTAAATTGCCCCTAGGTATGAGTGTGAGCGTGAATGGTTATTTGTCTCCTTGTGCCCTGCGATTGGTTAACCACCAATTCAGGGTGTCCCCCGCCTCTTGTTCGAAGTCAGCTGGGATAGGATCCAGCACTCCCCGGGACCCTAGTGAGGATAAAGTGGTTCAGAAAATTAGAGAATAGCATCTGTGCAAAATGTATGTATTAACAAATTGGAGGAGAAAAAGGAAACTGTTGTGGCTTACAATATTCAAATGTAATTGAATCAAGTGAAAATAGCTCAGGGGAAGGCAAATGTTTTGATTCATGCGCAACAATAACTTCTAGAAGTTGACAGAGGGGTCAAGGCAGGAAAAAAAATGGATGGCATATTTTTGTGAAATCACAATTCATTAATAAATCACAAGAGATATTCACTTTCAATGGCAATAGTGTTGTTAGGTCCCCCCAGTATATATATCTAAGTCACATGTAGGTTTGTTTGTAGCGATTTCTTCGGGATCAGGTATTGGTCAGTTAATTTAGACCTGTGACAGGCTTTGTCGATGTTAATTATGGTAAATATTGATGAGTGGGGCACGTAGCAAGATGAAAAAAAGACAGCTACTTTCATGATAAGGTGACAATGTAACTTTGTATCTTGTCTAATTCAAATCAGCTTGATTGGACATTTGCAAAGTAGATTGTAATCAATAGACAAACTTGTATGACCAAATTCCACCAGGTCATACTCATTTGGACATGTAATATGATTGGTATAATGTTTGTGTATTTGCCGGGGGGATTTGGAAATAAGTCACATTTGTTCATTACTTATTTTTAAACAAAAATAATATACATTTTTGGTGGGCTGGATGAACAAGACCAACTGGGCATATGCACCCCTGTAGTTGGCCCATGGTTGTTCTAGCAAGAGTGAGCATCAAATTCCAATGCACACATTCATGTTTTGAATGAGAAATTAATGCCACAAAAGGAAAGAAAATACGGAGAATGTGTTGAATGGTGCAAAAGAGCACCTGTGCTCTTTAAAATTCAGCAGTTGCACTCAGCCTTCGGCCTCACATGGAGACTCAGCTCCAGTCAAATGCAAAGCAGGGACGTGGAAAATGGTCATTTCTAAGTTTCAAACTTTGAATTTTATTCGCTTTTGTCTGACCAGGTGAAAATCCTGCTGTCTCGAAATGAGGGATTGATTGACAGGATTGGTAGAAATCTCCTCACTGAAACCCGGATTAAAGAAGAGTGGATGATTATATAGAGGATGGGTGTTCACAAAGCATGTGTGAGCACCCAAAATGGACAGCATGAGCTTCTCTCCCGGTCTTCCACCAGACCTGGCCTTGCCTCCCATGTCATTTAATCATTTTTCTCATTTTGCTTTCCAAGCAGCTTTCTGTTTACATGGCTCCTACTCTTCTCTCTTTGTTCTATTCAACCATTTTCATTCCTCAGTTGCCTTTTTTTGACTCTTCCTCAATCTCGCCACTAGCTCTCCAGGGGTGTAAATGGCAAACATGAGCGGTTGTCAACCCTTCAAAGACATCTTGCTGCTACGACCAACAAACAAACCTTGGATGGATCAATGTTTGAATGAGAACAGTGTAGGCCCACAAATGTTTAGCTATGCATGGGGCAGGAATGAGTGCAAGGCTCATTAACTATAAAACAAATTTATAACAAATGGGACAATAGCGTCAGAATGCCGGTTGCAGAAAGATATTAGTTCCTTCTGAACACTTCCAAGGTGCCTTTGGGCAAGGCACCAACCCCCTAAGCATCTATGTTGTGCAGCCCCTTTTTGCTTATATAATGCCCCTTGAGATGGAAGCTTTGGGGGAGCGTTAAATTGGATTCCATGCACTCACTCTCAGGAGAAAAGTAGTAGTATAGATACCTAATAGAAGAGGTTCAGAGCAAACGCTTTCTGAATAAAATAGGTTGATATCAAAAGCTTGCTTAATAGAATAGCTACATGCTAGCAAAAAGTGTACACAAACAAAACTAATTTGGCTGTAGGAAAAAGTGGATTCAGCCCTCATGCAAAAGTCCTGAAATTGTCGATGAAATCCCTTTGTTTATAAATATTGGATAAAAAAGCTGAATTGATGCTTAAAAACATGCAGTACCTTCATTTGACCTTGTTAACAACTATACATACAAGGTGACTGATCTTTTTACTCGAACAATCCAATAATGCAAATGTTGGTTCTATTCTTGTACCTCTTGGTTGAGAGATGTATTGGCAATGCAAAATGTGTTGTCACAATTGAAAAAGTAATCTAGATTAGATATAATGCTAGATTAACAAAAAAAAAAATGTAATAATATTTATGCAACAAAAATACCACAACATTTGAGTTACACACCACACCCACCAAATTTCACAAATTGTATTTTTTTTATATGCAGTATAAAATCCATTGACTAAAAATGTACAGATTGTCCTATATGATATCTACACCAAAAAGCCTGTAAAATCCACAAGTAATCCCCAGCAAACTATAAAACAAAGGGTTCATAGCAGGGGGAAAAAGTAGTATCTTAAAGTCTGAAAATTATGGGTCAGCAGACATCATAAATTGTGACATTTTTCCAAGAATACAATAATAATAGTAAAAATACTGTGTTTTCCACTTTTCTTAAAAGCTTAATCATAGCAGAGGTCTTTGTTGCTTCTGAATAATGAACGTCTGGTTCATATTTTACAAGTTCATGCTTAAACTACAGCCAGAGCTCTCAAGTTAGCCACTTTTATTTCTGTTTAGGCAAAAGGCAAGAGTTTAATCAGCATGGTACCGCATAAAGTTACACGCATTTTCACCCATCGACAGAATATAGATCAAATTAGATTCAAAGTGTTAACAGTGATAAGATTTTAGAGCAACTCCCTCCCTAGTGAGTGCTTAAAAGCAAACCAGCTGTCACTCCAGCAGGTATGATGATTTAGTGCTAAGCAAAATGCAAGCTGTTTTTGTTTTTACCGTGACAGCTATACATTGTGGGTGTTGCCAGCCAAATTAATTTTAAATGCAAAATTTTGGAACCCAGAGCGGAGACTCCTCCAAAGAGAACAATGAAGAATATAAGAGTGTTTGCACTCACCTGGATTAGTGTTAGGTCCTCAAGATTGAGTCTAAAGAGGTGGTTTCTGGAAGGAAAACAGGATAAAGTGAGGATATGCAAATGAGGGGGAATATTCCAATGGGATTTCTATTCCACGAAGTAAACAGAAAGTTCATAAGTAACGGAAACTATTTAGAGACTGTCAACATACAGTTTTTGAAAGGATAGCTCTCCTTAGAAATTCAAATAAGCTTTTCATTGCTAGATTTCAGTAGATTAAATCACTGCACAAACAGAATGTTTAAAGATGAAATGCGAAATTAACGGTAGTCAAGTCAAGTTGAATGTTTAACATTTCTTTAGAAGCATACTGGTAATTTGACTAATTTGGGACGTTCCAAATACACTTTCGTGAATCTCTCATTCCTCCTCCTAAACAGTATTTTCCAGTCAATTTCACAAGAAACAAAATGACTTCATTGAAACTCACTTTAAAGTGAGATTGCACTCTCTTCTCTCACAAGAAATCATTTTGTATTGACCACATATGTATAAGGCTGGCTACATAAATACATGGAGACCCTTGAGAATCACTCTCCTTTTGTCTTCGCGGCTAAAAATGATCTATAACTTACTTTTTGTGTGCTCCAAAAGAGCAATAAATGAATTTCATGAAAGCATCAATATCTTGGAATCTTTACATGAAGTCTTCTAACCTATCAACAAGAGACTATTATTTCACATGCATGTACAACACAGACATATTGTTTCTAACTACTGTTCTTCCTGAGGAGAGGCTCTCAACCATTTTGTTAGTGCCTCAGATTTGTACTGTAGTATTGATATTTGCATCGATTCCTCTCCCTCTCCATTATCCCCCGAATGGCTGTCCCAGCTTGTTTCCGTACACCCAACATCACCTTTCATTTTGAAACACTCCCCACACTTTGTCATTAACAGAGAGTGATGACTGAAGTAAATTACTGTATTGAGTGTCCCTAATCCTACACATCGAAAGGATTAATCAATTTTCGAGATAATAAAAGATAACCAGATGTGAAGCTTACAGAAGCTGTGGCTAAAATTTAAAAAAAAGTAATAAATACCATCTTCCAATCAATGTTCCCTCTAGTTTTTTGTTTGTCAGGGCAGAAAGACAACCTCCCTGAGCACATTGAGTACTGGTTTGAGCAACATCATCATTGCTCGCTATGGGCACACACCAGTATCACACCTGCCATAAGCAGGTGCATGTCTACTACACATAAATGATTTAGTAATAATAAATGTAATGATTAATATCTATGAATGGGCGGTCCGGCGGATGAGTGGTTCGCGTGTCAACCTCACAGCTTAAAAAAAGGGATTTTATTTGGTGCGCTCCATATGATTTGCTGTGCGCAGAGAAGACGAGAGTAGTGCGCAATTGCGCACGCGTGCAGCTTTGAGGGAACATTGCTTCCAATCAATGTAACTCTATAGGAAGAGTCCTTCGAAAAGTCAGATTGCTCATTAAAAAAAATAATACTTGAAAGAAACTTAGAAAATAAACCTTTTTATCGTTATGAAAATCCTCATAAAATGTAATTTGAAAGCAATAGTCATAAACAATTTTACCTTTATGAAAATCTCATAAAATGGTAATTTGAACGCATATGTCATTGTATGATAAGGTGAAAGGCCACAGATTGAAGAGAAGAAAGTCAAAAATAACCAAACTATATTAGGGCATATATAAAATAATAATAATAAATTAATTAAAAGTACTCAAACAACAAGTCTAACAAGATTTGTTATATAACCTGATTAATTTGTGCTAGATCTTTAATGCGAGAGGCACTGGTTTTTAGAATAATGGCTTTATACTTGTGTTGAACTTTTGATTTTCAGAAAAAAATCAGTTTTTAATCTCATCACATTGCAGCTTTCATTTTGTTTTTCTATTTGTTTTGGCCTTAATTCCTCTCTGTGGCATATAGTTTAAGAGTATGACAAGCTGATGTCCACCAGTAGAGTCTTATAAAATACAACACCATGACAGCAAAGAAAAACATTCAAGGAAAAAGAAAAAAAATAGAACATTACCTGGCACCCACAATCAGTTCATTCTGGCTGGGATCAAAGGTCAACTGGGAGTAATCCACGGTGCCCTCTGCTTTGAACCGGAAAATCCATGGCTCCATTCCTGCCAATTGCAACAAAGGATGTAATTTGAGTTAACCAATCAGAGTGACGAGAGCAGATGACATCTTTTATTAACTGTTTTCAAAGTGTTATATTGAGTAAAGAGTTTACAGATTTTTTTTCTTTACTCTAGAATGGAATGCAGTGTTCCATTGAATCCACAGATGTTACTTTGTACTTCTAAGTGTTTACAACAACAGTGAAATGCTTATTTTGCAGTACAAAAGGACAAGAAGGCTTTAAAGATGTGCACAGACAAGTGGGACACTGTTTGTTATTCAAGCATACGGAATGAGACAACCACAAATGGACTAAAAACCCATCATTTGGGAAAATGATTCTCAGTGACAAATTGACATTACAGTACGGTGTTATTTTAAACCCAGAAAAAAAGATTAACGACACCTAATTGCGACTGGGCAAATGTCAGGAATCTGAGTCAGAACATAGTGCAAAAGGACTTCTGGTTAAGTATTTTTCAGTGTGGTATAATTTAGATGACCCTCATGATGAACTACATGCTTCTGCCTCTAACAGGAAGTAACTATTTTGAAAGTTAAATGGCTTTAAAAATCAAGTCAGTACTTCTCATTCGGATACTCTGTGTCCCACATTTGTGATACACATGCAAATAGTAAACTCAAGAACTGAATGAAAGCAAAGATCCTACAAAGAAAATACTCTCATCTGATTGAAAATATCAAACTGAAGTTTATTTAATTTAACTAGCTTAGATACTATCTATAGCACATGTGTCAAAGTGGCGGCCCGGGGGCCAAATCTGGCCCGCCGCATCATTTTGTGTGGCCCGGGAAAGTAAATCATGAGTGCTAACTTTCTGTTTTAGGATCAAATGAAAATGAAGAATATAGCTGTATATTAAATTTCCTGATTTTCCCCCTTTTAAATCAATAATTGTAAAATTTTAATCCATTTTTCCTGTGTTTTTAATTCAAAAGTCATTTTGTAAAATCTAAAAATATATTTAAAAAAGCTAAAATAAACATTGTTTTAGATCTATAAAAAACTGAATATTCAGGGATTTTAATACAGTTCTTTTAATCAATTTATAAAAAAAAGTCTATCTAAGTTTATCTAAAATGGTCCGGCCCACATGAAATCGAGTTGATGTTAACGCGGCCCGCGAACCAACCCGAGTCTGACACCCCTGATCTATAGTATAGTGTAGATAGTATCTAAACTGGTCACTGTACTATATATTCTATACAGTGGTACCTCGACTTACAAATGCTTCTACATACGATGGCTGTAAGCCATCTACCGTCTCTACATTACTGAAGCAGAAAAAACACATTAAAAGAGGACGACTACTTTGCATGGCCTCTCTGTGATAAAAAAAAAATAGAGAGAGGTCGGTCGTCACTGGACGAAGAGATGGAGCGACTGTAACTCCTTTGGAAAGAGGTGGAAGAAATAGCAGGGGATACAGTGCAAAGTCAATTATTTCTGAAAAAGCAGCGCCGAGGAGGAACATATACCCAAACAGCGGTGGCGAATAATAAAACAGATGAACAATTAAATGCAAAAAAACCCAGAAAATGTTACTAAAAAAAGTTCTATTTAATACAGAGTAGTTTTGAATTCATAATTTCAAGTTGCTAATGTGTGTTTATGTGCATGTGTTCGTGCGTTTTGTCTGTTGACTGACGTTAGCTTCCTCACACTTACACCTGCATGAATATAAAATGTTTTTTTAATCTATTTTAATCCATTAATAAATATTTTTCTTATTATTTTCTCTCATTTTTAGTGTGTTTCTAGAATCTTTCATACACGATAGGGACACTTTTTAAAGGATTTAGTTGGTAGGTTTTTTTTTGAGGCCCGTGGAAGGAATTAGAGAATTTACATAAAAAATACTGCTCCATCTACGAAAAATCCAAATTACAAAACAAGTTCTGCAACCAATTACTTTTGGAAGTTGTCACCACTGAATATGAAATTATGTAGTAATATCAAATAACAGTTTCATTTTCCAACTAAAATTCAATCAAAGACAAAAAAACACTAACTTTTCACTCTAACTTCCAGTCTATTTATTGGTACAGTGAGAAATAGCCACAAGCAACCGTTAACTAACCCCATCTCATTGCGCCCGAGTCATTATTCCTTGACCAATCCAATCACAGGTCTGTTAATAAGACTGTTTACTCTCCGTTATTTGATAAGATCAACTGAGAAAACTCTATTAGTCATTCATCTCATGTTCAATCTGCTGTATATGCATCATAACTCTTCATTCCACAATAATATTCCGTTCCGATTAAGATTGTAAACCAAGTTTATTCAATGTACATTACTCAAGTCAAACAATATGTTCTCTGTTGCTTATATTTTATCATCATGATTTTATAAATAAACATCGAATAAGAGCCGAAATTCATTGCAGCGGTGCCTTTATAAAGCACAGGCATCCCTGTTGTTTAATGGCCCACACAAAAGCCTCGTCCACTGTGTTAAGAAGCCAGAAAACTGCATAATTTGTAGCACAGCTCAGCAAGTTATTGCATTACCATCATGACTTTATTCTCTACATGCGGCATGTAATTTGCATTTAATTTAGCTATTTCTGATTGGGAAGACAATAAATTCAGTTTTTTGGTCTGGTCAAAATTATTTTTTACCCAAAACAATAAATAAATATAGATGCGTTACAATAAAAGTAAATGAAACGATAATGGACTAAAAATGAGTGTGTGCTAAGAGAAGGTGATTTAAAAATGATTCAAGATGTAACCACATTTTGATGTCTTATACAATTACTGGTACTTTATGATTACTTATATTCTTATAGACGTGTCCTTTTCCCAAGAAAACAATTGCACATCTAAACAATTTGTTGCATGCCTACCTTATATTTTAGCATATTTTCATATCTCTTATGAATAGCCTATCTTAAAATTAGTTTCATAGATAAACCGCATCGGATTATAAGATGCAATAATAGTAGTGGTGGTGGTAGTGGTATAGTGATACCTTGGTTTTTGACCACAATCAGTTGCAGAAAGCTGTTTGTGATTTGTTCAAAATCTGAATCGATGTTTCCCTTTACAATTAATGGAGAAAGAAACAATGCATTCTAAGCCTAAAAATAGACTTTTTAAAGAATTGTGGACAATAACAGCTTAGATAGGCATCTGTTAATATAACAGCTTTTCCGATAACTATCGCTATATTATTTTCATCGTGGAACGTGAAATGATATGATGAATGGGTTAAAAATCTGAAGAGACAAGTTGGACTAATTAGGACTGTATCACTATAATTTAAACATACCATATTTTCACGACTATAAGGCGCACCGCATTATAAGGCGCACCCTCAATGAATGACACATTTTATTTTTTTCTCCAAATATAAAGCACACTGGATTATAAGGCACCTTGTCTATTTTGGAGAAAATTTAAGACTTTTAAGTGCGCCTTATAGTCGTGAAAATACGGTACATAGAAGCTGGAAAATTCCAGCGTCATACATGGGTACTTTTCCAAGCCCACTAAAGCATAAAGATGCAATCTTAATGTCTTTCGCCTAAGTGTAGTCTTCAACAACAATTATCCTCTTAGGTAGGAGTAAGTAGATCTGAAGTTGTTTTTTTTTCGTGTATAGGCCAAAAATCCAGCAAGGTTAGGTTTCCAGAAATCTAAATTCATACACAGTAAGCTTTTCAAGTGCCTTTTCTTTTAATTTGCAAAGGACTTTCCATCAAAGTTGGAACAGAGCAAGACGACAGAGTGAATATACTGGAAAACATGCCGTCTGTGTCGTCGGGTGCATCTGTCAACATTTCGAATGAAAGAATGCGGTCCCCTGACAGCACAAAAAGCAAGCAAAAACAGAAGTGTTCCGCTGACAAATGCTAGCGTTGTGAGCGAATCCAGACAAAGACAAAGAGAGGGAGAGGACAACAGTAAAAAAGCATCACCTCATGTTCTCCAGCTTAGTGAAACACAAACAAAAAGTCTACAATTTGCTTTCAAACTAAACGCACAAAACACCTTGCCGGAAAGTTGTCATGATACAATTTCATTAACGTTCCTAACACACAACCAGTCAATATGATCCTAACATTTTATTTGTCTGAATGTTTGCCAATTATGTCTGCCTGGAGGGAAACATTTATTTTTTTTTTTTGAAATATTAATCCTTCCCAACCCCCTCACCAACAAGTAAATCATTTGGCAGAGGCTACAAATGTTTCTGTGACACCACCTGAGGGACAACAGGCTTTGCGAACCTAGCCTCGCCTCATAAATCTCTATGTGTGAGCATGTGAAAGAATGAGAGAAGACATGTTATTTGCTGACGTCTGCAAAAGGGGCAAAAGGTCCCCAATGAACAGCCCTCAGGATTTATAGCCTTTTGGGAAAAGGCCAAGTCCCGTAAATATTAATAAACGGGGTCGATGGACCGTTGCAATCACGGAAGTTCATTCGATCACAGTTTAGTTTTACAGGCATGCAAATTTGTGGCATTATCATATTTATGTGTCATGTGCAGAATTGAAATAGCTCTTTGTGGGGCCACCCTGAGGAGAACCAAACAAACCAACCTTATCGTTATCTCAATGGGAAGCCAAGGAAATAAGACGACAGCCCTCGAGCAAAATGAATATCATTAAAACCAGAATTTCTAGATTTCCTTAGCCTGTTACATTGGTTCATCATATCAACAAAAGAGTAGATGCATGGGATTTAATCCCTTCAAATACAGGAATATAAGATTGTTGACTGCATTGGAGTAATGGTTGCAGATGAGATGAAAGTGCTATCACTCACACAGGAAGGATCAGACCGACAATCACTGGGGTGATAACTCGGAAACAGAGGCAGAGCTTTGTGCCAAAACGAAACCAAGGAACATGCACATACACGCAAATCCCCCCTGTTTTTTATCGGTTTCCATCTTATCCTCTTAACCTCTGTCTCCCTCCTCCTCGAAATAGAACACCCCATCGCTCACATCCCATTTGTTATTCCCTGGCTTTGACACAGAGCAGCTGACAAAAGGCAGGGTGGATAAATATTTGCACTCGGCATCAGAGGCCTCACCGCTGTGGCAGGGCTCAACATTATAGCCTGGCGAAGCCAGGATGACAACAATGGCAACATGTGGAACCAATTTTGAAGCAAGGATGTATTTTTTTTTTGCGGCAGAGTGGTTCAAATAGTGTGGCAAAAGACTCTCACAGAAACGGAGAGTCAGTTCCCTCTAAATACAGGTCTGTGGTAATAGGCGGGCGAAGAATTGTAACTATTCAGTCAAGTCCATGGGAGGAAACAGTTCAGATCTGAAGTTTAAAAAAATAAACACCTGCTCAATTGGGGGGAGAGGGAGACGGGCACAGGGCATTTGAGACCTTGAGTCTTCCCAGGTTTCTTTCTATTACTTCATACAAGAAAAATAAGATATTTTTAAAAAAAGGCCTACGTGTATTTTTGCAGCTGTGTTTTGGCTCTGGGGCACCGAGTAAATCATGCATTAAAAAAACCACTGTGAGGCTACAAACAAGAAAATCATCAAATGATAAAATTCAATATCGACACAAGGAGATGAAGACTACCAAATGTCTCCAAGGCAATTAGCAATACCAAAATTGAAAAGCACATGCTAAGCTAAGAAATCTAACCACACTAGCATATATATTTTGTACATGTTTAGCATGAACCCTTGACCTCAGACATGATAACCATTGTGCCATCTCAATGAGAACATAATCTAAATTAAGGTCAAACAAATAATAGTCACATCACGAATTTGAAAACTTTTACTTCAAATCAAAAGTACCAAATTTGTCTGTCTTTTGAAGAAAACTACCGTATTTTCACGACTATACAGTGCATCGTATTTTTAGCCGTAGTGTCAGTAACGAGTGCTATTTCTGTATTTTAAACACACAAAGGACGCACCGTTTTTATAGACGCAGCCAGGCATGGCAAAACATACACCAGTTTAAACATGCAAGCTACACCCACACGCTAAAAACACGTTTTTAAAAAGGCAACGGAAGCAAAACTGAATTCGGTTGTACTTTATTTAGCCATTTTACAATGTACTCACAATGACGGTGAGCACCAAATTAGTGTGTTCGCCATCATACTGGGTGTATTGACAAAAGAACTATATATCCCAGCAGTCACTGCGCAGTACTTTTTCTACGGGAAAAATAGTAGAGTCGGGGACTGCTTGCCGTAGTTGTGAGAGCTGTAGAGGATGGTGTACCCTATCGACTGATTTATTTTATTTTATCGCGATAACATTTTTAGTATTGGTCCATATATAAAGCGCACTGGATTATAAGGCGCCCTGTCTATTTTGGAGAAAATTTAAGACTTTTATGTGCGCCTTATAGTTGTGAAAATACGGTATATTCAATTTGGGGTGTGTAAAACCTCCACAATCTCCTCAAAGGTTCAACACATATGAGCGCAAAAACCTATGTGTGAGCAATACCTACAGTAGTTTTTGGAAGTCATGGACTTTGTCGTTGTGGTGAAATGGAACATGGGCAAATACTAAAAGTAAGTTTCCAGATCCAAGAAAAGTATGAGATTATTGTGTTGATTGATGGGATGAACAGGTTTTTCCAAGTATTCCATAAAAATGCAATATGGATGTTTTGTGCCCTGTCAAAGTTAGTAGGAAAGTGAAGTGTTCACCTAGCTTCTTGTTTTTGTATTATTCATTCTAATAAACTAATTATTTTCTCTTTCAATGTTTCCTTGTTGTGTGCGGTCAGATATTTGTAAAAATTGGTTTGAAAACTGATATGTTCTTCCCAACTGAGCAATTAAGTTGTGAGACGAGCGACGTGAAGAAAACAAGGTTTTTTGGCGAGCAGTTTGAGATGATAAAATCTGAACTTCAATCTATGGCTGTAAAACTATAAACACCTTTAGAGAGAGCATGGCCTTGTTTACAACACACTTTACAACTTTTAAACCCCTTAAATCCCACAATAAAGAACCTTTGTTAAATGAAACACTTATAATACAGGGGGGGTCTTAAAGGCTTTGACTTGAGAAAAGACACTCAATATCATGTGTTCTTTTACAATATGCAGTTCTCTCCTTGAACACAGTCACAACATATTGAATTGATGTTTAGTTTATCTCATAGGGGTGGATTTAAAAATGTAAGCACTTGAATTAACCCATCTTTTTTTAAAAATCAGTTGTGATTTTTTGTAAAGGCATTCAGTCAGTATATTGTGGCTTTTTAGACACACAAGGACTGATGACTTCAGTGCAGGGAATATGAGATAACTGCTATTGATTTATCCAGAAAATGCATTTGCCCAGGATAGGAATTTGTGGAAATTTAAAGCAACATAAATGTATTAGTATTTTCCAGTATAGAAATAGTTATTTTTCAGATGTCAAGGCTCATGAGCTACAAAACAAAAGCAGTTGCGACGCTCCCAATTTACTGATGATTGATTTTAATTTAAAAAAAAAAGTTAATTTAATTTTCATTCACAAAAACATAAGGAAAGCTTCTTAAAAAAATCCCCATCTTGCCCAGAGGGTCCCTATAAACTTAACCTCAAGCTATATTGAGACTTTGTGTGAGTACACCTTGTGGATAAACAATAGTTATGTTATACATGGAGCTGTTTAAGGCACTTTCTTCTCAAACCCTATATTTGAAAACCACCATAAAAATGAGGAAAAGAGAACAGTTTTCACTCCATAGTATTCTCGCACCACAGTAGCAGTTCTGTCAGCCAAGTGTCATGCCAAGTTTACAAAACCACGGTCACAGTGTGCTATGAACCATGTGAGGCACACCCTTCCACATAAAGGCTACAATGTCCAAAAGGGAGTGAGAACGAGACAGACGTTTTCTTGAACGTATTCAGGCAAGCATAACCTCTTTCAAATGTTTTCTTTTTTTTTGTTTATCTACTTTTTTCAGTGTTAGATTGCATCAGTTTCAGTTTTGACCTTAGGGTTATTTTGTGACTTGAAAGAGTAGACAGAATTCCAACGGCAAGATGACCTTCAAACTGGAGAAAAAAGCAACTAAAAAAAACAGCCTCTGGTTAGAAAATGCATTTTATCCCATTTGATTTATTTCCTCCTGTCATACTTTCAACCAGATAATGTAAACTCGATTATACACTGTACTTTTTAATGTTGAATGCAACTCATTCTGGGACTTGGTCAAAGTTTCCTCATAGCCAAAAAACAACTAATACTATTCTCAAGCACCATGTGCAGGTAATGCCTTTAAAATATATAAGAAAATTGTTGTTTGCATTACTTTAATACTTAAGGTATTACGTGGGTCGATATTGCTGATTATTACACAACTGTAACAACAATTAAACCAGATTAAAACCTACAAAAGCGGTCCTGAGGGTTACTGTGGTCATGACATTTTACATACTAAATTGTTTAAGTACGCAATATTTAGCATACTAGGCTCCAGCACCCCATGCAACCCTTGTGAGGATTAAGCGGTTCATAGAATGAATGAATATTCTAAGTAAGCAAAGACTAAAAATTAAGGTACATTTTCATCATGGACAGTGCAGTAGCTTCCAGTGAACATTCTTCAATTTCTCTTCATGATTTAAAAATATATATATTTTCTTGAGATCGTTCCTTCTTTTGCAAAAGTGAATTAAAAAAGAAACCAAAAACTAAAGTTAAAAAAAAAGATAAACTCTCTAAACATTCTAAACTAACATAACTTTGGCGTCATCTCATGATGGTTCAAGTTCTGTCTTTCCAATTATCTTTGTCTAATTTAGAATTGTACTATTTCAGGTTAGGCACATATTGAGGTGACAGCAGGTGGATTTGAATTGTGCCAGCTCATTACCAAACACATTTAATAAGGTGGCAACGTCTACGCAAAGGCTTAAAGATAACAATCTTATCTAGAGTGACAATATTTACTGAACACAAACAATCAGATCGATCCCTATAATCAGCTGGCACTATTCTATATCCAGAGGGATCATCCATGCTGTGACTCAGCCAAAACATCGGAATATTTAATATTGTATTAAAAGGGCACCTTACGCGGCAGTGCAAAACACACAAAATTTACATTTTAGTACACAACGTACGAGACACTTCAAGAGACACATAAGTTGGATGAGAGATTTCTCTTCACTCTTGTCTGCATATTTTGTCAAGACTCAGTGATTTTTTTTCTCCCCAAAGGCTATTATTTGGTTGGAAAAAGCTCTATCGTTACAAGATGGAATCATGAGATGTGTTTGAACTCCACATACGCTATCATTAGGGCATGACATACTAAGCATTACTCAGGAGAGATTGAACAGTGAAGGCAAAGATTAATTGGCACCTTCATGTAACACAAATGATGTGTTTCTTTTTTAAGGCACTGGTTCATGACAATTGTGGGAATATGAAAAAAAACGTTGTTATAGTGACAGTGACCTATGCTAAGGTTTTCAGTACAATCGCTAAGCAGTTCAATAGATGCAATTTGTAGAATGTTAAAAAACAAATTATGTCAAGTATTTTAATGTTTAAAAAAATTATAGCCAACAATGGACTATTCTAGAGATGGACTAGGTCCCTGGAGGACAAATTCTACACTACTCTGTTCAAACTGAAAACTGTACATTGTGCTGTATTGAAAAAAAAGTCATGAAAATTCCAAAAATACTATATTGATGTCTGGTAGAGTTCTATACAATGGCACTTCCTCTCAAAAACACTTTAACAACACTTAAGGGTAAATCATGTGGATCTCAGACACAATGGTTCTGATATATTTTTACATTTCTAGTACTGCTACGTTAGCCACATGCCATAAGAGTCAACATCTTTCACATGCCTTGTTCAGATCTAAAATAAGAGGTATTCGAATCTTGGACAAGACCTTTATGCCATGTAAAGTTGCACACATTCTCTTATACTTGGCCCTCCATTAATCAGGTTGTGCCATGGTGATTTCCGCCTCATACGTCCCCCTACACCCCTAAGACAGTTCCTTCCTGGAGATAAATGGACAATTGCAACTTTCAAAAAGAGCAGAGGAAACCATGGCTTTCTCATCGATTAACTTAGACCCTCATATGTAAATATGTCTGGCAGCATTATTGAAAGCAGTTCTGTTAAAATCTATTCACCTATATGCTTGTTAACAAGACGGAATATCCTGAACAGTGTTTCTGCTAAGGAAATAACTATGGCGTATACATCTCAGTGTGAAAGATTGATTTAAGAAATATGCAGTGAAGTGAAAAACCTTAAAAGGCACCTAGTAGATCGGTGCTTTCTTGTCCCTTTTTAGTCAATCCGATTCTTCTTGGAGATTAACCTATTTTCTACAAGGTTTTGAGAGACTGTATGACCCAATTTTAGCGAAAAGTTGCTGTCTATACCTTCCATCCATTTTTAAAACTGGACCAGCTTGGGGTCCTTCAAATGGACTGGCGCCTGATGTGCTACAGTTCGGCTCAATGGATGGTTAACATGCATGTAAGACCAGGCACACTCAAGATAAGATTATCTCTCGACACACACTGTAACTGGTGATCCCAGGATTAGCAACTATGCACCTTGACTATGAGGATGTCAATTCACTATAGTTGCCAATTACACTTCTTGTCTATAGCAAATTATGACCACGGCTTAGTCCTATTTGCCCTCTTCCAATCGGTTCTTGTGTTTTCCTTCTCCACATGTTATCCCTTCAGTAAACAAATCCGCAATGAGTTTTCAATGCTGCTTACACGTCAACGAATGAAAATAAAATCAATGTTATTGTTGGGTTTCCATTCCCTCTGTTATTCTTTTCTTTTTAGGGTCCAGCAACCCGTGACCAGGATAAAATGAATGAATAATCACAAAGGACTCCAAAATCCCTTGTTGCACATCAAAACTGTCCCAGCAGTTTAAAGCATTCAGATTCACCAGTCCGTTTGTTCACGCAGCCTAACAAAGGTATTTTTTTTTAAAAACTACGGAATTAGAAAAATAAAATTCTCCTTATCCTTCTGAGAATCACATGCTGCTTGAGGCTGTCCCAGCTGACATTGGGTAAAATTGAACATTGAGTCTCAAAGGACATACTGTATAGTGACCCAACATTCACACCATAACTGTGGAATCTAAACCCACACTGCTTGCACCGAATACAAGTGACCATACCACTATAGCATTGATGTCTTCAGGCAACTACATTTTCTGAAAAATTGTCATGTGGGAATGTATTTTGACAAAAGCCCTTTGAAAGTCATTTTCAAAGTCTGTGAAAAATAAAAACATGACGTGCAACAACAAGCTGAAATCTAATCCCTTCGAACAGTATGTGGACAAATGTTTGACTAAAATTCACGAGAAACATTTGGTGCATTGATTGACTCCTCCAATTTTTGTATAAGGGATCTACAGTAGGAATGAACAGATGATCGTTTTTTTAAGGCCAAAGGAAGGGCATATACTGGCCCATCCCTGATAAATTGGCCAAAATGTCAATATCATAATCCAACCAAAGGGATGCAAATAATCCCTGGCACTATAACTGATCGTAGTCGATTAACTCCTCTCAATATAGAAAGAGGACTGTGTCTAATGTGTAGTCATCAAAAGGAGCATCCTCGCATACATACGGATTTACGCGCACATTACATAGCCTTCCAGTCAATTTCTCCCAGGTCTAAACGCAATGTGATTATCTGACTGGGATGCTTACAGGACCGAAAACAGCTCAATGCTACTCCATGCTCGGCAGACAGAGCTGTATTGATTGTAATGGATATGTCTATATTTAGTTGTTCAAAGTAATGAAAGATGAAGGGTAAAGGACAGTGAAATTGGATGCAAAATAACATCACTAAACTTCCATACCAAGTAATGAAGAGACAAGGAAAATTCTCCTGTGTATTAGCAGAGAATAGAAATTCAAATGGAATATATTTACTGAATAAATCAGAGATTTGGAACTAACGGAGGACTCATTCACAACATACTTTGGTGAATAAAACAAATATTGTATAAACTCATGAAATAACTTTAATGACAAGTTCAATCATGATTTTAAATGACTATCACACCTAAAATGAATTTTGCAACATTAAATCATAATCCAACTGAATCGTCATCCCCAAATAATCCAATCGAAGTGTAATCCCCTTGAATGCAACAGATTTTAATATCTTTTGCATTTATACCCAAGCAGACCTTTAATGCTAAGGCACCTTACGTATCAAGATGTGCGTAAGTATTGAATTATTAAGACAATTCAAATGAAAAAAGACAATTGTAAAGCAGATTTAGAGAATTTGGGTAATTTGAAATTGCTTCTGAAATCTTTATGAAGTCAACATCTGCTTGAGTATCGTTTTTGCAATTCTTCATTGGACAAGGACACACTTTTTTCATATTACACATTATGTACAGCCTTTCTAACCCCCTTTATTGTTCTTTTATTGTCTTTATATCTTGCTAATGAGTAAAATTGTCAAATGGATCATTATTATGATCATTATCATAAAGTAAAAGTACCGAGCTTTGGGACAGTTATTTTACAAAAACTAATAAAATTGAGATAGTCGACTATAAACAATAATGTGGTAATAAGGGCCATCTTAGCACTTAATAAAATGAACTACAGTATATACAGTGGTCAACAACGATTAGAAGTGATAAAGTACTGTGCAGTATTTGCTATCGTAGCCACAGTATGATATCTGGGGATTGCTATGATGTATTCGCCAGTCTTCCCACATAGTACCCTCTACTTTAATATCAATTTATGCAGTTGTGTCTTGAAGCTTTTTCTTACCCGAATGGGGGATGATCGGGTGCTCGGTCTTGTGACACGGTGACTCGGGGAGCAGCACCGGCCCTCTCCTACCGGCCACGCCTCCGAACCTCAGCAGCAGCATGCACTGCAGTAGCAGCAGTGCATGCTTGCTAACTGAGCGTCCCATGGGGGGCCTGGGCTAGGCTCACTTCTCCTCAGGCCTCAGGGGCCAAGCGCATCGAAGAGAGACACACCTGTTGAGAGCAAAAAAAGAAGACGTATTTGGGTTAGAAAGAGGGTTACTCTTACATGTAATCAGATCAGAGTGCTGAAAACACTTCCTTACTCAAGCAAACTAATTCTGGCTTTCACTTCGAATTCAGGCGGATAAAAGCATGAAAAATATATCCTTTGAGAGAGACCGAAAGCTGGTGTGAAGTAGTGACAGAGTGGAGAGAGTTTGCCGAGGATCAGTCTTCAGTGAGCTTTGGAACCTATAAATCACAATTTTGTGTTAGGTGAAGTACTAGGTGTGTGTTTCTTCCAAGAACACTTTTTATCTCTGACACACTTTGGCTTATCTGCAATGGGGAACATTGGCTCTGCATATGTTTGTTAATTTTTCATTAGTCAATTTCCTTATAAACCAAAACAAATGGGTTAAAAGACAAACATCATTGCATCATTGTTTGAAAAGTGTTAATCCAAATTATTCATCTTCGTGCCAGTAGTTCGCAGATGTAGAGATGACATTTGGTTATTTAAAAAAATATATATAAATGCTTTTACTCCAATTTATTCAAATTGTCATTACTGAAAAAAGTTTATGCTATCAGCAGGGTTTCGACGCAGTTGCATCAAATATGGTTGCCAGTGAAGGTAAATAAACCTGGACACTCCAATCAGTATTCATTTCAGACAATTTCTCAATATCATTACACCGTTCAACCAATTCTTGCATCATTAAGCCTTGGAACAACAAAGTGCTCTGCACAATTGTTGATGATCTCTTTCTTTGCAGGCACAAACTGATGAGCAGCTTAGACCGTCCACATCATTGCTTTTTAATCATTCATGTGATGTCATTACAAAGATTGATTCAAGTGCTATGGAATACAAGAATGAGCTTTCTGTAGAGGATTCTTTACTTTACGGAGCCGTTCGGGTCAGGTAAAAATAGGATTTGAAGAAAATGTGCAAAGTAATCATGAGATGACTTTGCTAATGCATTGTTTCTGAACTTATGGAGTACTACTCATTATTTCAGTGCTAGAGAAACAAGATTTTCATCTGAAGTCCAGTCAGCAAAAAAAATCTACATTGTTAAACAAAAACACAATATTCCTTGGTTGATGAAAGAACTGTAGGTATGCAAAAGTGCAACATTCCCTAATACCAAAAACTTTAAGATGTGTTTATTGCAGGAAGAAACCAACTATGGGGAAACAGGAAAGGTATTCCTTCATTCATGCATTCATCTGCCATACCGCGTATTCTTGTACGGATTGCGAGGGGAGCCTATCCCAGCTGACTTCAGGCAACCGACCAATTGGACTCACAAGCATACCGCTAACAGCGGGAATCGAAGCCGCGCCTGCTCGCATCAAGTCAGCCGAGTCAAACACTACACCATCAGGCGGCATTACAGGGAGGGTATGAAATAGAATTCACCTCATCTCTGGTATGAAATCAATTCAGTTCAGAGCTAAAATGCCTCTACCTTCTGCTTCCAAAACGTCATGCCGATTGTTTGCGGTGTTGATTTGATTTTCAACCTGAATGCAAACTTTGCCCTGCCTTGAGAGCAAATTAACTGCCCTCATGACCTTGGGGCTATGGAATTAAAGTATTAAAGTCTAGAGTAAAAGTCATAGCAGGTGTGCTTACATGATTTTTCATTACCTGCAGAGAAATGTTTAAGCACCTGTCATGCGCTCAAGGAGAAAGTAAGTGACAGCATGATGTCCCCTTCTTCCGTTCATCTCAAACAGTCACAATCGGCTGGTTTCTTAGGTAGTCTATAACTTCTTTTCAAAACCAAAACGACAGCTGCTATGCAAGGATAGGAGCAACTCACGTTCCTGAGGCAAGTCATGGATGAATATTTGTACTGTACGTTTGTGTGAACGGATAGACACAGATGTCTTCTCACTGTCAAAGCACTTGCAGGAAACTCTAGATTGTCTGATCATCCTGCACCTGATCTTTGACTGAATCTTTGCTATTCTGATTACACAGCCATCCATTTTGATGAGTGTCGTCCAATTTCTGGTTTTGTGATCCATTCAAGGCATTATAGATCATTTTAGCTGAACAGCCTATAATTACTTTGCAATTATTTACAAGGTCTCCCCTTTCTTATCAGCCTTTTAATCCAAGTACACTGTTCTTCTGACCAATGTTTTTAAATGACTTTTTCCTCTGGCTTTAAAGGATAAATGCATGTTTGCTGGCTTCATCCTTAAGTATGGGCCACTTAATTGATACCTGTAACTTATGAAAATTAACTGATAGGTTCACCCTTTAGGCATTCCCAAATGCACGCACAAATAAAACAGACATTTGACTCATAACCGGTGTCTTGCAAGAGAGAATCGATCCACACGATTGATAACCCTAACATTAACTGAATGCCACAATGGTACTTTTTAGCACACCCCTTTAACAATTGCCCCAATGACAGCCGTAACAGTGTGTATCATGAATGTTGAGTCTTATTGGTTTTCTGAGAATCTACTGTTCCTACTGGCACACTTGCTTGTGCTTGATATGTAGCAATAAAAAATGTATTGAAAACTTGGCTAAATCTTGTTATTCACATTGGGCTGCTATTAATTTGAACACTACTAAACAGGTTTTGCATTTATTTTTAAATGGGCTAAAAGATATTGCTTTGAAAACAGCAAACTATTCAAGTTGTGTATTAAAATGGACATCCATCTATTAAAGTACAGAATGTAACATGTTTATGAATGGTAAGAAAGACGTGTACATTTAGTGGAAACATATATGTAATTAGTTATTTATGTTAATGGGCAGTCACACTTAATATAATGCTTGTATGTTGAAATACACAAAGATATGAATATGTGATTTGACCATCTATTGAATTACAGAATGTAACATATGTTTATGAAAGAGGTTTACATTTAGTGGAAATATATATGTAATTAGGTACTTGTATGAATGGACAGTCACAGTTAATATAATGCTTGTATGTTGATATACACAAACGTGTAGACGTGAATTGACATTTGATGCATGTATGTGACTTTAATATTTGCATGAGGAGCCATGTATTCATATGACAGCATCTAATTCTAGACCAGCACAAGTCTTCAAAGACAGAAAAGCACTTAGTCAAATAATGCAACTTTTCTTACGTATCTACAATAATGTTTGGTGGATCCTATTTTGTCTTCAAATGCCAATGGCCCTGTAGGAGAACACAGAGCTTTTTTACACTTTTAGAAAGTCTAAACCATCAAATCATCTCATGGGCATATTACTACAAGCCTCAGGCCTCTGCCTGCTCACCTTCCACTACAGCTTCAAGTTCACTTTACACACACACAGGAACAACCCCAGGGCTCTGAGATGGATCCCTCAAACCCAGCAAAGGGCATACAAATGTTGGAGATCATGGTGATTTCATTAAAATACATTCAGGGGCATTATATCTTCCAAGAAGTATTCCTGCAAGCATGGGAGTCTGCTTGGGTGTGCTAACGGGCAAGCGTCAGAACTCTCAGCACCAGATCCATGCAAACATTAGCAGCTAATGTATCCAAGACTAATAGCCCAGCAAGCTCCACTAAACTTAAATGTTTAGTTAGACCGACCTTAATTGCAGTGTGTTGCTCTCCCTTTTGTGTGGTTAGTTTTAGAGGGAAACAAAACCATTACAAAAATCTGTGTTTTGTTCATAGCAAACCTGAGAGCACAATGCAAAATTCAGTAAGATCGAAGTATAATTTTATCAATTTACAAACAAGTTATTTGATCGTAAAACTACGGAATGTACAAGTTACTTTGTCGCACCCCCAGTTGTTTAAAGCAAGTGCAAACACTTCATCTCCACTTTAAGTCGAGGAGCTAACCAATCAATTGAATTCCTCCTGCAGTAATGAGTTGGGTGGATCATATTAAGAGAGCTATTGATTCAGTGTGAGGTTGATACAAAGATTTTTGAATTGCACCATAAATTCAAGACCCTCTTGCATAAATGTAGTCTTTGTATTTGTTACAATGACCAACACATGAGACAGCAGCCGTGCACACAAACACGTTTCAAGTGTCCAAACACACAGGAGCGTGAGGCCGAGGTCGCACCTCACTCCCGATTGATGCCTTGCACTCAGACGCGACACACACTGGTAAAAATCCACCCAGACTTTGTTTAAGGCCACAACACACAAAGAGGCCACTGAGGAGCACTGTGTTTACATGTGCACTTCTTTGGAAACCTGTTTGTTTATACCCATTTAAAAAAGTGTTATATTGCCACTTGTAGTTCCGTATTGTCTGGATGTGGACTTCTCTGAAAAATGTTTGATGAATATAGTTTAAAGCTCTGCACAGGAGACCATAGGTTAGCGAAAAAGCTGTTGAAACCACCGAATTCCAATAACAACTTGATGAACCAAGTATCTATACATCAGGCAGCATCAATGTTTTTTAAAAGGACTTTTACTAAACATGAATGTGAGAGCTGAGCGATTGACTTTGGCAGTTTATATTCATGGCAAATTCAAAGTATAAAATATGAATAGCCATTTATTGTCATTGCACTCAGAGGAAACTTCACTTATCGAAAGCTAAAAGCAACGTATCGGTGACAAAAAATATACATATTTTTTAAGCAATCCCCAGACAGCATTTATCACTAAATGACACAAGAAACTTTAGAAGGGAGTACAATAGCAAAAAGCCCAATTAATGTTTTATAATATAAAAAAATATTTCAAACCGTTAAAACAAGTGGAAATCTGTTGTAAAGCTATATTATGCTAGTAATTTGAGCAGTCACTACCCCAGGGGGCATCCGAGACCAAAAAAAACCAAATGCCCCTGCATGAATAATGTATTGGCAACAAATTAGTTTAACACCATCATTCTACTAAGTGTCTGTGGGTGGAGTCAGAACTTACCAACAACTGCAGCAAACAAACCAAACAACCAACCACTGTGGACGCTGACATTTCCTGCATTCGCACGCAATTTCCGCAATGGATTCCAACTTCTTGTCATCAGTGTCACTGAAATTAAATACCAAAGATGTTTGGAAACCTTTCATTTCCAATGTTAAAAATATAACATGGTATTCCGCCATTTTTTTTGCTCCTCTCTAACTGATCTGATCCCGAATTGCTGAGACACATAAAGGAGGTTGGGAAACCACCATCTATAAAGCAACCACAAAACTTCACATACGTTACAATTTCATACACATCATCTCCAGGAAGAGCCAAAAACAGGACTAAGTGAAATGTACTTAACTGAGTCCCTCCAGCCAAGATGAACCTAACAAACTCAATGTATGTTTGCTCAGCAAAATGAAACTGCCATCTATATCCATTACCATCGATAAGTCTTTTAACATTTTGTTAACACTGCATTCCTCAAAGCGTCTACTTTTGATCAAGAAAATTGGCCTTATGTTCCAGTGCGTGACCGGACGTTTGGTCGAAAGACGTTTGGTCGACCGGACGTTTGGTAGAACGGACGTTTGGTAGAACGGACGTTTGGTAGAACGGACGTTTGGTCGCCGGGTTCGCTCACTGTCAAATTATGACAGAGTTTACAGTTCATATTTTGATATTATATATTTAGATATTAAACTCACTCTCTCATGATTATAATTTTGAGAGCTGTTTTCAACAGTAACAACCCGGCTACCACACGTCCGTTCTACCACACGTCCGTTCTACCACACATCCGGTCGACCAAACGTCCGGTCGACCAAACGTCCGGTCGACCAAACGTCCGGTCGACCAAACGTCCGGTCGACCAAACGTCCGGTCGACCAAACGTCCGGTCGACCAAACGTCCGGTCGACCAAACGTCCGGTCGACCAAACGTCCGGTCGACCAAACGTCTTTCGACGAAACGTCCAAGTATCGTTCCAGTGGTCTGACTTCCATTTTTCTAATATAAAAGCTGTAATTTAATTTGCTTATAATGTAAGAAAACAGAGATCAACTGTCACAAAGTTATGTCTACATCTCCATTTATACCCACGTCAACCTCTGAACATCTCATTGATGAGCCTCACCATGCATGTCTTATAAGAGAATTAATAAATGAGTGAAGTGAATATTTACCCAGGAGAACAATGCACACTCAGACACGGCTGTGCTGGGCATAAAGTACACACTAGACAACGCACAAGCAGTCAGACAGTAATCACAGTGGCACAGCAGAGCTGTCGGTTTTGCCGCGCGTGGTTATACACAACAAACAAACTCTTGCCCAAATTACACAAAACACAACACTTAACAATACAATGTGTTTTTTTTTTTTTTTTCGGGTTGTTAACAAAGCTTGAAGGCTGACAGCTCACTTGCAGAAATTGGCCAAGCTTCTGCCAATGAGGAAGTCACAATTGTGCCAAACCATTGACGCTCAATAATATTTGATATCACGATAATGACTTATTAGGGCGATTACAATTTAAAATGCCTGTTGTCCTGAAAATTTATGTAAGTCATTTCTCCTTGTTGACAATAATTGATATTATTGATGGCTACCACATTTCCTCAAGGTGACGGCAGGTGGTGTTGGGTGTCCTTCCGTATTCCCCCTTGGGAAGGTCAGGCTGCTTCAGTGGAGATCAGATAAATCTGTATTGCCTGTTCTCATGTTGCCTTGAAAGCAACTCCGTTTGCCTCTGATGACAAAGATCCAAGTGTGGCGGCAGAGTTAATTCACTGGCTTGTTGTTAGTCGTTTGGTGTGTGTCCAACCTTTAATTGCTATATATACTGCCAAGGATTATATTACCATCCTTTCATTTGCACTCATTGTCTCCACAGGTTATTTGGCATTGCTTAGCCAATCCTGCCCGCACATTAATTTAAATACACATTTTGCCACTCTTGCCCTTTCCCATGGCATTAATTTTCTGTTTGACAATAATTACATGTAAGCAATAGGGAATGCCAAGGACACCATTTAGTATGCGCTAGTATGGCTACAGGCAGAATTTTCTCGGCACATGCAATTCATTGTCCATATGCCTGCGATTCCTGACACAAAGATAAAGAAGTCACAATTCCTACTCAATCAAGAATGGGAATTCCAGGCAAATTTTGATTGCATCTGTAACATTGCTTTGCATTTGTAACATTGTATCATTAATTGCAAGCATGAGGGGAGGGAACTGCACATGCAGCAGAATGCATGGTCCTAAGTGAGCAGAACAGAAGACCTGTACTGGGAAAATATGAGTCACACAAAATCTAATAGTGGGTTCTTGGTAAAAAACAACAACATGTTTTCTTGCAAAAACACATTCTTGTTAACACGAGAAAGATATTTGTGCACTCAAAACACACTTTTCTACCTGGTATTTCTCATTCCTTACATGCAAATGTGGCACAAATCTAATGCCATATGTTCCAGTCCAATCCAGCCATTTTACACGTTGCATCTCTTGCTCACAAAAAGGCATATTTTCTGTATGCGAGATAGAAAAGCTGCAGTTTTTTCTCCCATATACATCCATCATCCGAGCTACTTATCCTCACAAGGGTCGCGGGGTTGCTGGAGCCTATCCCAGTCAGCAACGGGCAGTAGGCGGGTATACGCTAATTGGTTGCCAGTAAATTGCAGGTATTTGGAAACTGACAACCACACACATACCTACAGACAATTTGAAATGAATTCAATCAGCCAACCATAAATTCTTTGGAATGTGGAAAGAAACCAGAAAACCTTAAGAAAATGCTTCCCAAAAGTTGGCTAGTACAGATTCCAGCACCCCCATGACCCTCAATAGGATAAGCGGTATAGACGATGAATGGAAAAATGAATGAATTTAAGGTCATTTTCATGTTTTCCTGCCACACACCAAGGATAGAAATGCTTTGTGTTCTGCACATGTAAAATCTGGTGTGTCCTAATTTCCTCACCCACTTTATTGTAGTTCACTAGGAAGGGGAAACACAATATTACACTTGAAGCTTGAAAGCAGTTACAATATACAATTTACCTCTTACATTGATGTGAAGACTCCGCTCCCAAGCCAAACTAATCACATGCTTGACTGCTGCTTCAAACTAATTAATTACAACAATTTACAGTAATGCAAGGTTCCCACTGGGTGCCAGAATCGCCACACTTGCATAGTGACTTTGCACAAAAACATTTCCTCCAGTTGATGAAACAGGCCCAGTGCAGTGTTTTAAAACAAATTCAATGGGGGTTAAATTTGCCCTTCCAGAGTTTTAGAGAAACAAGGAACAGGAAGACTCTTAATGACTGTAATTGCTTAATTATGGATTTTACTGTGCGTTGAATCCTTTTTTTCTATGCCAGAACCTTAAACCATTTATAACACAAGTAAAAAAATATGTAAAAAAAAGTTGAGCAGGCTATTCTGAAGGACAGCAAACATAACCTTTAGATACATTCAGTCATTACTCATTTTTGTCTCCTGAAATCACTTGAAGGCGATTCAGCCTAAAAAAAGCATTTTCCCTTTAGTGTTTTAAATGTAGCGGTTCACAAGTCTCGACTTGGCTGCCTTCAAACTACATCTGCTGTATAGGCATGCTATACTAGGTTTAAGTGTACTGCATTCCCCATTCATCTTTTTCATGGATTTCAGTCACAGTCATAATTTTTAGATTTAAAAAAATCCCATATGTCCATAGTTTGAGGCCATCCTCAGCTTTTCGTGAATCACATCGTCTTTGGGTTTTCCACTTTCATCCCGAGTTAATGCATTGTGGGTGTGTCAGATGTCTATAAAGTGCATGTGTTAACGCCCATAAAAATGATTTAGCTGCAAACCAGAGAATTTGATACATTAGATATACTAATTAATAATTACAAAAAATACAATACTGTTATGAAATGGTTTATATTGTCCTTTGTTCTTTTTGCATGTTATTTTCTTTCTTTTAAGTCTATCATTATCGCCCATATATGGAGTAGTATATCAAACTTGGCAATAAAAATGACAGGAGAGGTCAAAGAAAAAGAAAAGACCCTGTGCCGAGATGTGTCTATCATAGTCAAGGAGAAAATCACACTTCCTAAAATTTGATAAATGTTTTCCAAATAAGCAGAACGCAAAACTGAAAATTGAATAGTTTTTCATACTTTTTTCCACACACAAACATGAAAGAATGATGATTGCTCAAGTAGTTAATGCTCTGGTCTATAATGTTGTGTGTATCCCTGTTGGCTAATAAGTTACAGGATTTACGAATACCTCACTTCGAATTGAATGCTTTTATTATACAAGTATAATGAGATTTAAATGGGAAATAATGGGATCTTTCCCGTGTTTTGCTCCGTTCAATCCTTTAAAAAGGCCTATTCTTTTCTTTCAAATTCCTGTTCTACTTGACATAAATTGTAATATATGCCTCCTCGTATCTGCACCTGAGTAAATAAACGTCCACAGCCCCCATTTATAGCGAAACAGTGGTCATGTTTGTACAATACTTGATGAAACCTCATTCAGGCAGTCTCAATGGGACATGCCAGAGAGGAGGATAGAGTGATGACGATTATCTTAATCAGTCGCTGCCCAGGATGGGCGTTTGTGCGACCCCCTGCATCAGAGGGAAAAATTAATTCTGGGAAAATGTTTGTGCCTTTCCAACAGCGGGATTGAAGAGCTCTTAGATCAGATGGCCTGTTTGTTTCACAACCTTATCTGCTTTACCCACTCTGGCTTTGGAATCACATAAACAACCTCAATCTTTTTGGGATACTTTTTCCCCACCACAAAAACACAATTTCACTCTTCAGCATTTTTGACAATATGCATTAGAGCTTATGTGAGCGTGTGAATCAATACGAAACCACACAAATGTCTGTGGCTTTAGTCTGATGCACCCAGGCATTGCAATTTGTTTGGAAATGTGAGTCTCAGATAAATGAACATATGCACACACAAGCACACTACTACTACCCACGGTCTAGATCATTTAGTGTCGACAGTGCTTTCACACCCTGCGGCCCATCCAAACTCTGAAGTGGTTTGCAAATTCTACTGTTTACTCATCTCGAGTTCTCTTCGTAGCGGTGGTTAGTAATTGTAAAGCTAAGCGTATTCGCACACGAGGCAATTCTAGAGATAAGGCAAGGAATTTAACAACAAGCAATAGGTGGCAAAAAAAGCGACAAACTGAAAAGCTTTCACACACACACCACTACACAGCAATTACAAGCATGACATGCCCTTCTGCTTCAATGACTGCTAGAGAAATGTCAATATGATCTTTGACTTGAAACCATTATAGCAAGGGTAGCACAGGCCAGCCCCTTTCAATAAAGACTTTGAAAAAGTCCACTTCTTTTCCACTTGTCAATTTAGAGGTTAACAGTCTGCTCTTGCAAATGTTTCAAAAACATCTAACTGGAAAATCACTTAACACATTGGCAATAAAATTAAGTGTAATGTGTTGTTGGACCCAAGAGAAATACATTTTTAATAAATTTGAAATTTGAACGGAATAGTGTAAGTATCTTTGGAATGGTAGACCCGTTGTATCATTTAATCTTGAAGTACCTATTATGGATAATGGAAAATAGCAAAATTCAGGAAATATTCAGTTTTGTTAATGTTAATTTATGGAATGAGTTATAAAACTGAAATATCCGGAATTCAGAAAGTAGAAACTTATCTGTATAGGTTGAAAAACATTTTGCGGCATAAATTTGGGTAAAATCAAAATTTTTACAGTATCCAAATATTTATTAACTTAATTTTGCAACTCTCAGTTTTGTTAAAGACTTAGGAGGAAACAATTCTGAGCAAATTAACATTTTTGTTTTGTCCATTAGAAGTATTTCTATAAAATACTAGATATTCATGAGCCCAAAAAATATAGAATTTCAGGACCCTTTACCAGTCTAGGGTGACACCACCTCTCAGTCAAGGCCAAGTTAAAGCACCATCAATCATACAAAGATAAGATATGCAGAAAAGGAAATTAATGCTTCTAAAACTCCAAAGCTTAATAAATTAATTTACAAAAAAAAAGTTCACCTGACATGTTCCAGCCTTTTCATTTACAAGCGTTGAGGTAAATTGACTGATTTCGATGCAGTGATAGATTGAGAACTGACAGTCATTCCTTGATCTGAATCTTGTAAATCTCCCCACCTCTCTCAATAGGTTCCTACTTTGTAGAGACATGTTTAACGACACACTGTCAACCAGTGAATAATTCTGCGGCTGCTGATGGAGTGCTGAAATCGGTAGCTCGCTCCCTACCCCGACCCTAGGGTGTGTGTCAAGGGAGGGGTGTTCCCTGGAAGCCAGTTGTCACAGCAAGCCCAGAGGACAAAATGATTTGCGACGGTCATACCTAAGCTACAAAGACAGGGTAACATCTGTCAAAGATTGCCTGTATTCATTCTGATGTTTGTCCGACTGTTTTACCACAAATGATACAAGTTTACAATTTCAAGTAGGAGTCTGTAAAGTAGCCTATACATTATCCCAATTATGGGACAGTAAAGTCATTGAGCAAAAAGACGGGCAATCATTAATCACTCCCGTAAAAAGGAACTCGACTCTCACCAAAAGTCTAGTCATAAATGTAAAGGTAGAGGTGGAGAATGCCACTCTACATTAACTGCTCAGATGAGGCAACAATTTATTTAGTAGAAACTGGTGTTGTATCATTTCAAGAAGAAAACCCAACAGGAAACAGTCAGTCAGTGCTCTGCCCAAGCCCTACATGGTTGCTGGAGTGATAAGGAACATGAAGCCCATCTCTGTACATGGCAACATTTTTCAACCTTAATTACATGCTTGGCTAACAGGTAAGTCAAGGTTTTTCCCTGGCTACAGAACTACACCATCCTCGTCTATAGCTATGAGCGGGCAGGTGTCTTAGGCAGATTTGTCAGTCACATGTGCACATCTGCCTTCTCCGCCGCTGTCCAGGAAAAACAAAGCAAATATTAAAGCACCAACTACTTCCCATAGAGATGGCGATATAATCTAAAAAGAACTTAAATGCTACCTTGATAGTCCTTGGTGTAAAGTGTCAAAGAAAAGGAAAGTCTTTCAAGGCTCAAAGCCTTCTTTTCTGCATGGAATGCTCCAAATTACAAAGATCCTAATCAATCATATGAGCTTCAGAGGTTAGAGAATATAAAAATGTGAATGATGTATGACAAGTCCTTATAGATAAATGGTACCGTGTTTTTCATTATACTTGTCGCATGGGACCACATGGGGGTGGAAAGTTACAATGATTCAAGGGGCCTACACGAACAGGGGCCCCTTAGGGTACATTAGAATATGTTATACGAGTTCCCGTTGTATCCTATATTTTCTTATGAGCAAATTTTCTGGCTGCTCCCAAGTGACCCTGCAAAATGTGCAAATATATTCACCACATTGCAATGGACAAAACAATCAACACAGGTCGAATTGTTTGCTTGTTCATGGCCATGCTTTAAAAATGGATGTAACATGAACAACTATAGAAGATACTTCATAAAAGCAATTCATTTAATGTAACATAAATAAAGTTAAGGAGCTCCTGAAATTTAGCAAAACTGATATGGTCTACCCTTAGGAATTTCATCGAGTCTGTCAGGAACATAAGAATAACTTGATTTCTTCGATCGTGGTTGTAGTTTAAAGCAATGCAAAGATGTGCTGCTATACATATAGTGAGCAATGTCCAAAAATACTGATGTACCACCTGTAGACGCGTTACAACTGTTGACTCCATTGTGATGTTATCATTTTTCCTTCTTTCATCTTGATTACTGACAAGAAAGGTCCAATAACTTTAAACGAGATAAAAAATAAAATAATTACATTTTTGCCTCAAAACGGCCTTAACTCCTGAAATACTAAGATACTATCCCCCTAAATTATGCATTACTGTGTCAGGAATGTAGTGACAACATGAACTAAGACTCCAAACTTTTTAATTTATTCTAAATTAAGTCTTCCAGGAAATGGCTTGGAGTCCATCTCCACATTATGAACAGAAAGATGAGGTGGATCGGGCATTTGGTTATGATTCCTCCTGGCGAACTGTTCTTGGCATGTCCCATTGAAAGAATGGCATGTTGGGAAGACAGGATCTCAATATGAAGGTTATTTTGGATAAAGGATGTATTGAGTACAATACTGTCAAATACAGGAATCAAAGATGAACAACTAGGGCTATTTGACGAAATGTTTTCCTTCCCAATAAATGTACAAATGTCACTTTGCCAGTTTTTCTTCTCCGTCTTCATTCAAACTAAGACAGCAAAGGAGAATGCACAAAACATTCGCCTCCAAATTAACGTTGCTTTTCATCCAATGCTTTACTGGTCAATCCTTAAGGGAGACACAAAGCAAGCAAACGTGCTCTGTAATCAATCTTCCCACATGGCACTTGCATGGGTGCATCTCGGATAACAAGCTCAACAGAATGTCAACACATATAGCTTGAAAATTAAATGCCTTTACAGACCACCGCAGCAACCAACACTAACTAACATTATGTCATATAAAAATATTATTAATTGTACATGAAAGTGTCGTACAGAAAGAGAGTCGTCAGGAAACTGTCTTGAAGCACACCATCTTAAGAAAAGCGGCAAAGTGGATAATAAATTAGGTCTCAACTCCAATGGAACTAATTAATTAGCTGATCATGTTCACGTACATTGTGTGCATGTGTCTGTTGAGTTGTAAATTGTGCCATTAACAACAGAAAGTGGCACAATCTCCTGAAATTGGAGCGTTAATGAGAGAGTAAGGGTTTAGAGCATCCAGCAGGAGGCTGTCCATGCTTGTGATTGCACGTGGCACTGCCTGTGTCTCCCAAGGGTAATTTTACAAAAATAGAGCAAGAGTTCGAGAGCGAGCCTGCAGGTACCAGCCGTAATTTCCACTTTCTTCAAGTCCAAGTAAACAGGCGAGCACCTAGACTGGCCTCCCTGTCCTCCTCTTTACAACTGAGGAGACCTAAGACCACACGGATAAGAAATGTCAAGAATCAATACAAGACCCGCAAATTTTATTGGAACACAATTGGTCTCTTTCTGTTTGAGATGAGGGCAATAACATCAGCCAAACTATGGATGAACTCTTTTTATGCGTCTGTTTTCACTGAAGCAGAGAAAAAGAGAAGGATAAAAGCTGTAATTGCACTGAGCTTGATTTCAGTCTTGTGATACAAATTGGGAGCACAAGCAGCTAATTCGACATGAATAAAAAAAATATAATGATCATCTCCAGGGTGGATTTACAGTGTGGTTCCTGCTTCCGATGTAGTAGATATTTTATTAAATCGACCAAAAGTCTATTATATAAGAATGTAATTTCAATTGTCATTTTACTGTTTGCATTAATTGAGCACTTCAAAATCTACATCGCATCACGTTATCATCACAGTAAAAAAAATCTCTTAGTGATTTCCCTATCCACAAGTATAAAACTCATTAAAAGGTACTTTTTACTCTGAGTCTCATTTAGTCAGTGAGATTCTTCTTGACGGAAAATGTTGAGCAGCATTAATCCGGTCTTGTGTTTTACCATTATTGTTCGTTTTGTGAGGTGTTTGACCAATATGGTCGTTTACATGAAAACAATAACAGGGGTTACACGGGTACTTTTAAACGACTGAAATATTGAGTTTGAACTGAAAATTATTGCCGTATTGCGACAGAATTTTTGTGATCTGGGCAGCCAACCGAAATATTACCAATGTCACTGCAAAGTGGAAGAAGCTGTATAAATTGCAAACCCCACTTTCTGGCATGTATATAATACTATGGTCTAACAGCTGCATGCAAGTCTTACATCACCAAGCACAATGCCAAATATCAGATGGAGTGGAGCGAAGTATGCAACCACTGCCTGTTGAACAGTGGGAATGTCTTCTGAGTAGTGACTAAGTCCTGCTCCTCCATCTGGTAGTCTAATGACTGACTGCATTGTGCCAGTTTGCTAGATGAGGGGTAAAGCAAAATCCTTGTTTTCCTTAAGAAGGCCTTTAATCAAGACATTTTGGACAATTCTGCTTCCAAATTTGCAGGGAGAATTTTGGGAAGTATCTTTTTTTGCTCCAGGTGTGGTTGGATTTCTGAACAATGACCTTAACTCCTTCAAAAACCCTCCGAGATCAACAAAAAAATAATAATGACAAAGCAGCCTCATATCCATGTTTGCTTCTTGTGTTTTGCAAGAATTGGCAAGTTCATAACTCACCATGTCGCTACCTTATACATATCTTTGCCAATTTTGTGGTTTAATCGAATTACATTGTTCCTCCTTCAAATGTGAGATGGTGACATAAACCTTACCAACATATTTGCTACAATTTTACTCAGGTCCACACTGTAAAAAATGTGGCCCAAATATTCTTTTCATAAATTACTTCTTATAAAAGCAGTCTTTTGGGGTCCGGCTGGAATTAAGTCAGCACCTTATCTTGGTTTATATTTGAAATGTCCAGATAATAAGCTTATTTGCATACCACGAAAAATGGAAGTGAGTGAATTGCTGCTGCTGCGTCTTTGAAATTCAAAACCCATTAAAAGGGACTTTTACCATCAGGGCAAAAGTGATTAGGAATCTACGGGGAGGCTGTAATTGCACTTGCTTCTGTGCAATGCCAGCATCGGCTGCATTACATAGAGTTGCATCGCTTCAGCATCATACTCTCTGGGGAAAAAACAGCAAGAATATAGAGCAACAAAATCAAATTGCAAACATTAAACTGCATCAAGGTGTCTCTGTAAAAGTTATGCTATGGTCATGTATGTATACCAATTAAAGAAGTGTATGATATGTACTCTTATCTAACTGTATTCAAGGTACAAATAATCAGAAACCATTTTTGCAGTACAATAAATAACTTCAAAATACTGTATTCGTCAGACTATGAAGGCGCAACTGAGTACAAGACCCACCAGCTAAAGAATACAAAATGAAGAGGAAAATATCACACTGTATAAGTCGCATATTTTGAAACGAAGAACAAACATATGTTAACGTAACAATAGAAAAAATTGAGAACAACAGGCTAAACAGTTATCCAGATAACTATAGCCCAAAAAAGA